>NC_065506.1:37935313-38065116 GCF_006386435.1 Epinephelus moara
TTGACAGGAATACATTACTGTCTGTGTCTGTGACCCCCGTTCAACCCACAATCGGTGGGATTCGCCTTTCGTTTCTGCTGGTGGTTGAAATCTGTAGGCTGCTCGCACAGCGTGCTGAATGATTTAAGCCTATTTTGCTCACTCACAACTATTTTTAGTCGCAAATGCGAGTGTGGTGACGGGCGGATCGCCCAACTGCTGATATTTTACTCCACACGGCACGCTGTTTGATTGCGTTATCAAAACACGCCGCTATTATTCGGCCTTGCTTTTAACTTATTCCACCGAATACCGAATATGTGTTTTTTTGCAATATTCGGCCGAATATATTTGGTTACCGAATATTCGGTGCATCCCTACAAAACACTCCCAACAATAAAATCTTGTCCCACTGTTTATAGAGATGAACAAAGACTAATGCACTAGTTGGCAAATGAAATAAGTTATTGGATCTTTTACAAACATATGCAAAAGGTTTAAAATAAAACAAAAAGGCTTCAAGCTGCAATGGATCTGAAAATGTCTGAAGAAAAAAGACTGAACTGACTCAAAGAGAGACAGGTTGCAGAAAAAAACTGTGCACCTAATAATTTCTAACCACACCGTTTCCTTATAAACTCTGCTGCCAGATCACACAGCAGAAATAAACAGTGACATTTTCAGTCACATCTTTGTAAAGTGCAGAACAGCTTTCTGACTGACATTCTTGTTTACAAACAGATCTGCTGTTTGTTTTAAGCAATTGATTACATCAAACCAACCTGTCATTTAGCATAGCATGTTTTCCTGACTCACACATAAAAGATCTATTTAATCGCATTATTATATGATACTACCACTAGTCTAGCCTTAACAGAGAGCTTGTATACTTTCTATAGCTCACATCCAATCTGATACAAGTGGCTGTAAAGATGGATTTATGACGGACCTTTTTATAAAGTGTCTGATAGAGCTGGAGGTTTTCCCAGAATGTCTCAACACTCCAGGATGGACATCTAGAGTGACACCACCGTGGCCTGAGATCATGTGTCGGGGTTCATTACGCATTAGGCTTCCAACACGTCGTCAGCGCGGGGGGGCTCAGCTTATACTTAGCACCACACGCACACACACAGACACACACACGTATTCTACTTCAAGGCAAATGGTCCTGGACTCCCCTCAATACCCGATAAGTGACCGGGGGCTCTGATCTGGCCAGGCAGGCGGCCTTCTAAGTGTAAATCTAAATGGTGTTAAACTGTGCTGCAAATACGAGGTCCCCTGTTGCTAATGAGACGGTTTAGCCAGAGAAGGCCACACATAACTGGAAAGCCTCTGACTGATCGCGCTGCTATGAGGCATTTATTGAAGCTGGCAGATCTTATTTTCACACTTCGAGCAAACCCGACTCCCGGTGTGAGTGTGCAAGGGGGTGTGTGAGCCAGCTGCATTTCATTGTTGACGAACGCAAGCAGATTTATGGGGGGCCAGATGAAAGGTGTGTGGACTGAAGCTAGGTTTAACTGGCACTCCATCGACCCTTGTTTTTGTCAAAGTAAAGGTTGCATGTTCAGACAAGGTTTGTTGTCAACCTGCGCAATGATTCAGTGAAGGCAACACAGAGCACATCAGTGTTATTTATAAGGAGAGATCACAATTAGCCATCCATTAATTAACAGGAGAAAACATGGCAGCTGTCCAGATCATGCACCAGCCTGACTGCTGATTTAATCAGCGTAGCAAAAAATGAGATTATTAATAACGCCACCCAAGGAGACCACACAGCGCCCTGCTTCGTCAGCACTGTTCAACAGGGTTAGGCTGCAATGCACAAAGTACACAGTGTGGCACTTTTATAGGTAAGCATGATAGCTGTAAAAGCGAATGAAACAAATTGCATCTGTCTGTGACTTGCGGTGGAGCCTGCACACTGCCTATATATAGAGGTGTAAATGCTTTGCATTGGTCAGCCTCAAAACATCTGACAATGCAAATCTAATCTAAGCAAACATGCCACAGTTATGTCGGGCCTCATTTTAGGTTTGTACCAGTGGCCTTTAACGAGGGCTGCCGTGCTCCGCGTTAGCCACCCTCCCTCTGCTGTTCTCTGAAGGGGAATAAGAGGGGGTTGGGGGGGTTGGGGGGCTTAAGAGGAAAAGACAGGTGGACGCTTGGGCGCTTGGGGTGAAACTTGGATTGCCAATGGGGGCCTGCTGGTTGCACTCAGCATGGCCGTGTTGTCACCTCCCCCAACCGTTTGACTGCCAACCTCCCCCGTTCCCTGCTCCCAATCTCCCTCCAGCTCAGCACTAGCACTTCTGTCTGCCCCCTCTAACCCGGACGACAGCAGAGACCCCCAAGCAGCTGGAGTTGATGACACTTGTCAGCAGAGAGATAGTGTGTCCAATGTGTCCGAGTCCAGGCCAGCCTCTCGCTCTCTGATTCATGCACACACATTTACAAGCCTCATACATGTGCATGCTCATGTTCACACTCACGCTCTCCAGCACACACACACGTTTCCTGACACTTTCTGACAGTATATGTCAGCTGATCGTTCTAGGAATTGGTAAGAGGAGACTGTACACAGACAAATACACTCAACTTACTGGACAGTTATACAGACATGATCCATGGTGCACTACAAATGTTCTAAGTCACTTTTACTTTCACAACTGTAACTAGACAGCGATGCAGGTACACTTCACTGTGCTGGCATGGTTCTTGACAAATATTATAAGGATATATATTGAATAAATAAAAACCCTGCACACTAGAATAAAACCTGTCTTATCAAGACCATGTGAAATACTGTTAAATAAACCACCATGACATCTGGTCTGTCAGGGATATTTTCTGTTTCACATTTCAAGACATTAGCTGTACCGTAACTTGATACATCCTGCAGAGGGGACATGGATTTACATCTCAAAATAACACTGCATTAAGTGCGCTGAGTAATTGGTGCTCAAATGACTTCAGACTTGACTTAATCTCAAGATTAATGACATGTAAATGAGATGGGTGCTACACATGGAGTGACATTACTGTAGTGCATGCATAATGCTTATTATGTATTTTTCTAGTCTTTAAAAGCCTAATTTCTACTATTGTGTGCAGACACAGCAGCAACATAGTGTCAGCTGCAGGGCCGTTTATAATATTTCTTGTTTACGAGCACTTTAAACGGTTTATTTCCCTGATTAAAAGGGCATACACTGTTCAGTGACTAACAGTAATTTCAGCCTGTCTGCACACTGCAGCGCCATGTAAATTATATAAGTGTTAAATATGAGTGTTCAGATATACAGTGATACACAATGAAGTTTAGTGTCAAGCTTTATACCCACTGAAACTGTACCCTGTATGATTTCATGTGACAAATACACTTGATTGATTGTTTGATGTACACAGTATTTCAACATGCTATGCGAGCCTGACAGCCTATATCCGTGTCTGCCCAGAGAGGAGAACCAGACAGAGTGTCATATGGCAAGCTGAATTAAAGCCATGTCAACACATTCACCCTGGCAGGGATGAATTTCAGCAACTCACTGACCATTTTGTCACTGTCATGGAGGGGTATGCACGCTGTGCCCCCCAAC
This sequence comes from Epinephelus moara, assembly GCF_006386435.1. NCBI lineage: Eukaryota > Metazoa > Chordata > Actinopteri > Perciformes > Serranidae > Epinephelus > Epinephelus moara. The sequence goes on from NC_065506.1 coordinate 37,938,901, forward strand.
CTCTCACCATACATACATACACACACAGATACACACTAGGCTGCCTCATGCAATATCCCTCATCTTATGCAGGTGATTTTGTTTTTCTATTTTCCTGGTTTGTAGAGGTAACGTGCAGTAAAAGGCCGATGTACCTATGAGCCCAGGAGTGTCTTAATCACTTTCCAACAGCTTTACAACATGAAATATTCTTACAAAAATTACTCCACTTGCATGATTTATTTCATTTCTTTAAATGCAGAAAAACAACTGCAAATTCAAATAAGATGTCAGCTGAGTATATTCCTTGCCTGCAAATGCAACACTGCTTCTCAGCCTGGAAGAAGTTACTCTTTAAAATCAGATGTTGGAAAAAAAATTGACAGTACAGATGCACCGATTTATGAATATCAGCCAGACATCTATATTGGCTAATATTTGCCTTGCTGACTGCCATGACATTCACAGATGGCAGTGGCCTTTGTTTTTCTGTTGTGTTAAAACGAACTGCGTCATGTCATCCTGGGGACAATAGAAAATGTTGGGACGCTGTTGAGACGAAAGGACGCAGTAAACTAACTATGAACATGTCAGGGAATGCACCATATTGTTTCCCTAATAATTCTGCATTGTGAACATCAAATCCATGTTGACGTCAGCAGGAGAAGAGCTAGTTAACATTAGCTGCTGGTAGCCAGTGGCTGCAACTAACAGCTGACAGAGTTTGCAGTGAGTTACATTATGATGTGTTCAAGCTCTCTGGTAAAATTGAGTATTGGGTAAAGGTAAATTCTAATGTAGTCATGATGTGTTCAAATGTAGTCTTGTAAAATGTAGTTTTTGGTGAGGAACTTGAATAAATACCGCTGTTTAAAGGAGACGTTTGTTGATGTTTTTACAGCAATATAAAACAGATATTGGAGTGGGAATTATGATGTAGTTATATGTAATAAAAAGACCTTTTATGTTTTTCATGTTAAAACAGGTTATATTAAAAGGTGTGTCATAAATGTGTGTGATGGAAACTGTGCTCATTGAAAGGTGGTTAAATGAAGAGCTCAATGACTTTAAAACAGTTCAGATAAACCATCTGTACAAGGTATCAGCTGTGGGCTAAATTGTTACTTTAAACACTGACATCAGTATCGTCCCAGAATTTCATAATCAATGCATCCCTGTTGACAGGTATTGTTTTTTTTCTTCTGAGAAATGTTTGGCAGCAAACAAATGTAGAGAAGTAAAGTGTAACGTTAAACCATAAATTAAGTTCGCTTCTCAACTGAGTATTAGTCGTAGTATTAACATGATTGTTGCTTTTCATCTTGCTTCCTTTGAGGGTTAAATGTAGGATTTAACACATTAATGATATCACGTATGGTGGCATGCTGTACACTTTCTCTTTCAAAATGTTTGTGTTTTGTGTTTTGACCATTAAATGAATTTAATTGATCTTTTGTTTGGCACAAATATCACTTAACTGATTTCTTGGGTAACATAACTGAACACAGTGGGACTCAGTAGAAATACACATAAGGCTGTAGTTGTATCCGTTTCATGCAAACTGCAGTGCTATGATCAGGAAAAATGTACTGTGGATATAACCAGTCCGAGTTTAAGATGGACATTAGTGAAGTGTTTTTAAGGATGCACTCTTGAACAGAACTGAGGTCAGTGATGGTATGAAGTTGGACACATGACCAACTTTAAGTGGGTTTGGAGTAGGAGTTTGGATATCTGAACAATGCCAAGTTGAGTCCTTCAGCCAAAAGCTCCTTTCCTCAAGCCTCAGCTTCCTGACAAGCTTATTCCACTTGTTAGACAGACCTGAATTTTATTTTGTATTACAGACGCCTTCAAAGTACAACTATCATTTGGGCCAAAAATATCTCTGTCAAAGGGGATGATTGAAAATGTCAGAGGATGATGCCTTGTGACAGTGACAGTAGCTATGGGCTTTTTATTCTGCTCTGGTGGAACAAAGCTCCGCTTGGTGGCAAATAAAAGTTTGAGTACGCATGTGTTTGTCTGTGGGTGGTATCTGCATGAGCTTGTGTTTTGATCACTGTTTATATGTCATAGTGCTTTGTGTCTATATTCGTCATGTTTATGTTACTCACACATTATGTTTTTGTCCACTGTTGTGTTGCGCACACAGCGGGTGGTTCAAGAGTGAAATGTACATTAAAACTGTGCATGAGACCAACGGAGCTGCACACACAGGAGTCCAGCCAAGAGATTCACGTGTTGAGTCACACCCTGTTGTCAGGCTTGTCTTCATCACAATCCCTCTCATCCATCATCCAACAACTGCTTCAAGGAAGAAACACAACACTCAAACCTGCCACAAATGGCTTCATCTTAAAACAAACTTCTCACCAGGAGACAATCCAAAGGGCTGCTTTGATTAGCAAGAGAGCCAGGTAGGAAGAAATTAAAAACATGTGATAAACTCTGTTGTTTAGTTGTTTGTATCAGCTGCCCCGCTCTGTTTACACAACAGCCAGGAACACACCACCTCCCCACACTTCCTCAGGTCCCTTCCCCTTGCATCCACAGCACTTTGCAGCTTGTTAGTGGAGCAGGGTGGTTGGTGCAGTGCCCCAGAGGCGGTGGCGTGAAGGTGACATCTATCACTTAGAGAGCTGGCGTACTATAAATACCATCAGCGGACTCCCTGTGGTCCCGCCTTGTGACAGCTTTAGCTTGGAGTGGGAGGGAAGCAGCTGATGTGGGGGCTGGTGGGGAGGGATGGGCAGGGAGGATTTATCCACTGAAGAAGGGGGGGGCGGCTCATCCATCCCTCCTATGTTTGCTGTCACAACCAGAGTTATCTTAATTATACCATTCAGACACAGAGCTAAGTGTTCACTATGAGGAATCACACACAAACACCCACAGTCTTGAACTTTGAGTAAGATCTACATAGACGGCAGGTAAACATGTAAGACACATTTTCATTTTCTTGCTAAATGCCAACGAGGAAAGCTCTAACCATTTATCTTACATTAACATGCCTGCACTCAAATCACGTCACATGAAATTAAACTTTACTTTTAAAAGACAATCAGTGCCACCAAAAGAGAGATATACTTGCAGAGTGCAACTGATAAGCAGACAGACAGTTTGCAGAGTCTTGACTATACAAACAATTTAACAAGACCTTTTACCAGAACCAGTAACTGTTAGGTGTTTTTAAACAATACTTCTGATTGAGCATGCAGAGACATTAAAAGCTAATTCCAGGTTCTGCTTAATTTCCATGTTCAATTATTTTAGTTTTTTTCCCAGTGTTTTTATTATGTTATGAAATATTTATTTTTTTATTGCACTCTTGTTTTAACTCTTTGGACCCCTTCTGAGCTGTGTCCCTAATAAAGTTTGAATTAAACTGAGTCGGTATGTTGGCTTGTTTAAGTTATTGGTGGAATGCAAACAATGTTATATAAAGGCAGAAACTGTATTTTTAAGAAGAAATGTAGATATCAGGCACAAGTTATCTTGGGTCTCACTATGTTCCTGTATGGAAACTGGTCACAAGAGTAGTATCATTTAAAAAATCATGACACTAATAATCTTAAAGTGATACTGACACTCAGAGTGCATTTGATCCACATATTGTGAATGGAGAGGTGTGTAGTATAGCCATACTTGCATGCATTTGGGTGGCATCTCAGCACACTCAACTGCCAACTCTGTCAAATACACTGCGCTTGACTTCACTACATCACAGACTGTCTGGGTTTTAGCTGATGCTGCTGGAGTGTGAGTTCTGTGCTGGGGACAGTTGTAGAAGTCTGTCACATAAGGTGACAAGGCTAACTGTTAGCATCATGTGGTTTAAGTTACCTTCTGGCCATTTATGGATTTAACAAGAGAGTCGAGCTGTTTCTGTGACGGCGTGTGATTTGGCTGGGACTGTTTAACAGCTCCATGTTGGATGTTGACTGCTGCTGCTGCTGTGTTAGCTAATGCTAACTGGGTAGATGTTGAACTGACCGTTCACCAGTATGGAAAGACAGCGAAAGGAAGACAGCGAAAGGAAGTCATGATAAGATCTCTTCTTTGTCCAGTCTACTTCTCCTAGACATAACTGAGCTCAACATAACATAATTTTGAGATTTTGACTATTTTCTCTTCTTAGATTAGCTCCTGAGAAACAGCCTCCTGTCAATCTTTATTTTAAATCTGAAAATGCTCCTTTTCCCCTCTCACTGCAGTCATCTTTATTCATCTGAAATAATCAGCCCCTCAGATCACAGTAAGATCCAAAAGAAAACTTGACTGGCTTATATTTGAGCCTGCACAACTTTAGAAATGTATCAAGTTCAGGCCTCAACTCTGTGTGTTGTATCTGTTATCTGAGTTGAGATCATCTGATAAGCCTGTGAGCACAGCAAAAGAAACCCTACTGGTTTATTCTTTCGCTCCTTATTTCTCCGAGGGGGGGTTAAGGAGAAACAGATCACATCAGGATTTAGTCATCTCCAAATAAAGAAGCTGATTTGGTTCTGTTGAGACAGAGAAAAGAAAAATTTTCCTCTGGATCGAGACGGCAGCAACAGAAAGTCTGCTTATCTGACAGGGAGTTGGGGCAGTCTGGGATCAGACCACTGGTGCAAAAAAGACTTGAGAGCAGGTATCATTTGAACGTAGATGTTTGATACTACTTTGTATACTGGGTTATTCTGGTCAATACACTGAAGGTATAAAGTACCGATACTCAGGCCTAGTGGTTACCCTCTCTTACAGTGAAAAATTAGTCACTCAGGCGGAAGCTTGTAATATTGTTTTTTAAGTTAGGAACTGAATGCGTGCGAAATATTTTGACCTTTAACTGATGCATGCATATGGAATAATTAGACTATTAAAGGGCACAAAAAAGCTCCAAGCCATGTCGAAACAGTCCTCACTGCACACACCTAAGACTTATGAACCAGCTGGAACTACATGCAATCTGCTTAAACTTTGGGTTAGTTGCTTAAATAAGAATTGCTAGGCTAATTCTATCTGCTTGTTATAATACAACAATGTATTTTCTTCATAGGAGAGTCTGACAGAGGTTTTTTTTAAATATGATTGAGAGGTGTGTTGCTCTGTGCCACAATCTGTTTCTTCAGCTGTGACTGTAACTATTTTTTTTCAAGGGCTTGGACAGTTTAACAAGGGATCCTTTCAACAGGTGAGCCAGTAGTAAAAAGACAGGCGTTTCCTAAACCAACAAACCACAAGAGGTGCACGTACAAACCCGTCTTTATAACAACGAGAACCTAACAGTGTGTCATAGTTATGAGTAACCGTTCACCCATCTTTTCTCAAGTCTGACTTCTACGTCCTGTCATCAGAGGTAAAGCCTGAAACCACAAGAGCTGGAAATGAGCCACAGGCATTTTCCACAGTGTCAGGGCAAGCTGTGAAACTTGTATTTATGTTATGATGTATTCCATTTAATGATCACTCTGAAAGACAAAGCTTGTTTCGGTCGTGTATGAGTTGTTTGGCCACATACCAGCTCAGAGCTGTGACAACAAACTGACATGCCAAAAGAATTAAGAAATCAAAAGGACATTTTAACTTTGAGATTTCTTTACTTTGCCAAGACAAAGAGATAAGACATGAGAGACCTGAAGGTTATTGGTGCCTATGACGAATATCTAGTGTTGCTAGCTCTCCTGAGACAATGTCTCTGAAAATGTAATATAACCATTGAACTGTTTACTTTCTTTTCCTTGTCTGAATCAAAAGTCTACAGATACAAAGGATTGTATGCTGAACAGATTGTAAAGCCTCTTGAGGAAAATTTGTGATTTCTAATACTGGGCTATGTCAGTAAAAATGAGTCAACTTGCTGTGGTAGACTGAATCTTGCTTTAGTTTTGAAATCCTAACTGATTCTGAAATTGGGTTGCATTACGCACATGAGGGGGAGCTTCTCGGATTGTATATTGGGATATCTATTCAGCAAGAACTGAGAGGCAAAATTTTAAGTGTCAGTTTTAATATCTGTCAACAGTAGCATGCTAGCTAACGTAACTTCAAGGGCAAGAATGTTTACCATTGCTTGGCAACACCATCGGACATCAGCTCATTGGCTATTGTGAATGTAGTGACGTAATCATTATCATAATCATTCAGATTTTAATCCTAAATATCAAACATGTTTGAAATTATTGGGGCGGTCCTAATGAGTCTGCGAGCAGTTCAACAGGTCTAAGACTGGACCTGTGGACTCTCACATTACCACATACTCTAGGCTTAACATCAGCACCAACCAAAGTCCCAGACCACATTTCTCGGGGTGAATCGGGGATTAAACGGCCCAAATCTCCTGTAGTCTGAGCCGGGCTTTACTTGATAACAGTGCTCTTATTTGTGAGTTTTGCAAGCAAAAATGGCTCAAATTTATCATTGAAGAATAGATTAAATAAAAGAAATGCTTCCCACAACAAGCTTTTGTACTACAGCAACAGAGAAGATGTAACCAAATGACACCTGACAATAAATATTTTGTTCTCTTGATGGGTTTCAAAGCACTTCAGAGTGCAGCTGGGAGATGTATCCAGCTCACTGTAGGTGCAACCTGGGGCTTCGGGGTTGTGTCCGAAACACTAAATTTGTAAGTAGGTATTTCACTATGATAACTACCCAAACCCTCTCAACTGAATTTATACAGCCCAGTCACCAGAAGAAAGTGTTGGCATTGTACATTTCTGCAAACCACAAATATGTTATATTTGCACATTAGAGTAATATATGAGCTGAAAATCATCATGAGGTGGAGGGGATGTCAACTAGGCGAGATGGCTGCCAACCTGCAGACCACTGGAGACCACTGTAAACCACTTTGAGACCTACAAACAACAAAACCAAATGTGTTTTAGTGAGTCATTGTTGTGTTTCCAGCGGCTTTTTAGCCCCTAAACATGGATGTTTTGGTGTTTCTCCAGCGAGGACAGTGCCACAAGAAGCTGTTGTTTTTTCCCAGACGTTCCTGGCCAAAACATGATCTTTTTCTGACCATAATCAAGTGTTTTTTGTGCCTAAACATAACTACAGGTCAACCACAGCATTGTTGAAACTTATCTACTACATAATAATGTGCAAGTGTAATTGTCCGTGGTTTGTAAAACATACAATGCCAACATTTTTTCAGACGATTGGGTTGCAATTAGAGTGACTGGTTAAATTCAGAACTTTGCCTTTTGCTGTATTTCAGTTCTCTCAATACAAAGCCTTCATTACTGCAGCTGATGACCCCCAAAAAATGAAGTGTATATATTTTGTTGAAACATGTAGAATATTATTTCTATATGATCCACATCTCAGTGAACACGCTCACAAAGATCCTTGTTTTAATTATAGTGTTTACTGGAGTCTAAACGCCGTCTAGTTAACCTAAGAAGCTTTTTGAGTGGAGAGCTTTTTGGGTTAACTACATGGTTGGAGGCTTATAAACGTATATGACATAGCAGCTCCAGCAGCATGAGGATAAGGCCTCTGGAGTTTTGTGGCAACAACTTACAAAATGACATGTTTCAAAGTTCATAAGCCGAAGCTGGCAGAATGTAGCTTTTTAGTTTTAAGCACACCACTTCAAACCGGCCGGGGCGTAACAAAACCACAATCATAGATGCCTCAGACTCCAAACACGTTGTGATTTACAACACAGTTACCCCTGAGTGACTAGATTTGCTTTTGTGGTATTGCTTGGGTAAAGTATTCATCCCTTGTGATGTTAATTGCACAAGGGCCAATAGCAGGGACTGCTCTAGGTGTTCTTAGATGTGCTCATTATTGTGTCATAGTTAGTGTTCAGAAACAGTACAGTGTTTGAGTCTGACGAGCCCTTACTGCAGTGTGATTCTTATAGTTTGCTCTCTGTCTCCTGCCAAACTGAAGCTTACTGGCATTGCGGTGGCAACAGCCAAATTGTTTGAGCTGGAAGGGGACGACACAGGAACTTATTTTTTTAGTGTCCTCTTAAATTTCCTCCAATAAACATCTGTCTTCAACATTTTTAAGGTGTTGTCATAAACGTATGTGGTGTAAGGAAGTGTTTTCTCCTGATGTTAAACTTGATCTATGCTGGAGCCATAGGCATGAATGTTGTGGTTGGAAGGTACTGAGTTATACCTGTCAACCATGGATTCAAGAGAAGAGGAGGAAATGCCAACTTTTAACAAGCTTTCAGAGAACAGGACGTTTATGTTCCAGTGTTCATAACCCAACTGTGTATTGTGGTTGGGTTTTGAATAACAGTGGTTTGGCTCACAATGCTGAGCATATAAACTCCGTGCCTCCACTGTTTTGGCTGAACTTAACTTGAACAGATGCTGTAAAATTCACTTCAGTGGGAGGCCAGGCCTTACTGTGGTTACCAAACTTGTTTATGGTGTTGTCATGTAAATGCTGGAAGAGTCACAGAACACGGCACACACACGATGTGTCATCATAACTGTGGTCAGGGTTAATAAATATAATTTTTCTTAAGGTTTTTCAATGGATTAATTTTATGCAGGAGTGCCAGCAATTTCAAATTCATGTGGAAATTTAAGGAATATCTGTTTAAAACATAACACACAAGCATATAATTTACAAAATCCTCATATTTAAATTTTACCAACCTACATTCGATGAACAACAGGGGACGTTGATGAATTTTGGTGCTCTAACTCTGCCAGTTCCTTCTGCTCACTTTGTTTTTGCACTGAGCCAGTAGAGGGGAAAGAACTGGCAGAAAAAAACTTACAACCAAGTCCAAAAACAAAGATATGAGAGACATAACTTAATGTGGACGATCTTCATCTTTTAATTGGAAGTGGGTGATTTTGGCACAGATGACATACAGATTGGTTGTAATCAAAGCACCAAGCTGTGGGTGTGGCAAAGGGATGTGGGCAACCCTACAGCTCCAGGACTTGGGAGTACAAAATCGCAGAAATAAAAGAAGCAGACAGAATTTCCCCCCTGATATACATACATTGACACACAGTATGTTGACTCAGGATAGCATTTCCAGGCTCGAAGATACCCATCGTATTTGCTCATAGTAAAAGTAGAATAACAGATAAAGGTCCCGCAAAGCTCCGTCTGCATGTTTTACTTTGTTTGGTCAGCTGCTGCCAAGATGTTATCTATTCTGGAGTATCTCATAAAAGATATGAAAGAGCCCTTCCTTGCTTGGTCACAACGCCTTGCTCGAGGTTTTACTGTAAAAGTCTGCCTGGTAGATGGGCTGATAGAGTGGATGGGTGGGTTTACCAACATGTATGAGGCATGCACGAAAAATCTGTGCTTTGGTCGGCTATGTGTGTGGCACACAGCGTGTCTGCTTATGTGTCACTATGTGCTTCAAAGAGAAATAAAACCAATGCATTGGAACTCTGAGCGAGTCTATTCTCAGAGGTCTGACTATGTAAACATTTATTGGGATGCCTTAAAAAGCCCATACTTCCTTAACATCTGCTGCTGTAGTGAATTACAAGCACAGAGTAAAATGTCTAAATGTTCTAATTAGCAAAAAGTTTGGCTATTTAAATGTATTGATATGACTAGGCCTGTAAAAAAAACAACTCGTAATTAATAAAGACTAAACTTTAAAAACTTGAAAAACAGATACTGTGAATAAGCTGTAATCTGTTTTGAACATGCCACCTCTTCGAATGTCACTGAGAAGCAACCTGCTTTCAAGTTCAAAGAAATGACTCAGGCTGCCGTCTGATTTCTCTCATCAAAATAGTGTTTGTGTAACAACACTGGCAGTAATACAGACTATTTAATATCTTGTTTCTCACAGTCTCTTTTCTTTCTCTCGCTCTTTGCAGGTTCATGTACACAAAGATTGGCAATTAGCTGCGATGATGACTTTCAATGAAGGTTATTTTCATTTTTGCAGTGGTAAAATTAAATGTTAATTAAAGGAGGGCTATTCTGATGTTTAATGGAAGTGAACAAATGTAAAACCAAGGGCAAGAAGAACAAGTGCCTAACTGCCGATACTTTGTCTATTAGGAGCAGCGGTGGCATGAAGCAATATATAGAAATCAGCAAAATTCAGGTTTGCCGAGTATTTTGAGTGCTACGATTGGCTGAAAACTGACTTCATTCTTCAGTATCTTGTTCGTGATAAGGATGACGAGTGGCTGTCTAAAAGAAGTATTTCACTGCTGGAAAGATGGTCTTGAAAGAGTACTGTTTGGGTCTTGAACTTTTGGTTCCAAAGGTACCATACCCAAAGTGTTTGGTGGAAACGGGGCTTGTATCTAATATACTGTACTTGATAACTTCAGTAAACAAAACCCATTAAATTTGTTACAACTGAGCTATCAATTAGACAATTACTCCTCCAGATGTTCATTTCTAGAAGGAAAAATGAAAAGCACTAAACAAGAACAACTTCAAACAAAGTAAAATATGCCATGACAAAGTCTGTCCACAGAGAGACTTGTCCTGGCAGCTGTGCAGACTCCTTCGCCAAAATCATGGAGTGCTCTTATAATTTTAATCAGTGAATGCCAAAACTCATCCGAGCAGAGAAATTCTGTGCTGATATTAAAATGGGGTACGCCATGGCACGCACCACTGGATGCACTCTAATTCGGTGGCCAAGTCGGGCACTACTAAAAACACCACATGGCAATTTAACAATGACAGGTCAGGGCCACTGAGAAACATACACCACTATGTTTAGCAGTTACACCACAATACAGAAAACAGAATATCAAACCACAGCAACTAGGCAAAACAGTGAAAAAGAACTGAGTAGGTGTGGGATGGGGGCAGCTGGAGCTTAGAGAAACTCATCCATAATCATCTTAAATGATGATTATGGATGAGCCAGGCAATCAAAATGTCTCCCAACACTTCCACATCAATACATTTATTCCTCACACTCACAATAATCTAATTGTGACAGGAAACAGATTTCAGTGGCTTAACGAGACAGCAAAGCCAAATCAGTGTCCTGAAGCTCTGTTCTGGGTCCTGTTCAATAATTCATCTGGAGTGTAGAGCTCAGGATGTCACCTCCACTGCTACAGGCTTCTTGGCCTGGCTGGCAGTCTGGTTAGGAGGGCTGCCTTCTGCCATTAGCATGGCTCTGATCAGATTAACAGCTGGGCCTTTTGCCAGCACAGAGGCACGAAGAGGGAGAGTCCTGCCTGGCATGGCTTGGGTATATCGTGGCACATTTAGCAGGTTGGAGTGTCCACTGATGCACCACACTTAGCACACTGCCATCATTATGACACAAGTGGTGTGAAGCCCCTGCCAGGAAGGGGAAGCAGCGCAGGTGGCTCAGGACATCAATACTGCTTCTTCTGCTTTCACCTCTAACTTCTGAGTCATTCCAAGATATAATTAGGACTTTTTTGGACTGCGGTCTGACTTTTTCCAAAAGAGCAGAATATAAAAATTTGTATCTATATTTATATATAAATTGTGTCTATTTTTTTATCTTGAGGACTTTGAATTAGATGACCATATGCAAAAGTAAAATTTCATTAATGAAAATAATTTCAATGACACTGGCAGGTGAAAATAGATATGTACAAACTGTAAAGTGTATTCAAATGTGTGTGTCTGAACAACCTAAATGTTATGGTGTGTTCACACAGGGGCTGTCCCGAATATCAGGTTTTGAAGATCAAAGCTTCAGTTAGACAGCTTCAACAGTAGGTGTAAGGGTAATAAGAAACAAGGACATAGGTTGGACTTTGTTTTCACCACAGTTTTCAGTCGATGCACTTGAAATAACGTGTCGTAACATTAGCCATAATAGCTAACGTAAGACAAAAAGAATACTTTGCAGGACGGCTAGGCTGTTACTTACAGTTTTCAGGTGATTTGCCAAGCTTGAAGGAAGGCTTCAAAGTTACGTTAACTAAAGGCCCCTGGCAGTGATACCAGTTCGTCCTTTACCACTCAGGAAATACAATTTTAATCTGCAGTGGCAGAGAACATCCCAAAACCTGCTGGACCAGTGATATCCTTTAAAAAAACTGAGTAGAGCTGTGTACTGGCAAGAATCTGCGATTTGATTGCATCATGATACAAAGGTTACAACGTATTGCAATACTGTAAGCAGGGTGATATATGGTGATTATTTTTCAAATTCAGATTTTAATTGGTGGTGTGCCATTCATGAATCTGCCTGTTTCATATGCCTGTGTTTTTTCTGTTTATGTTAGTGATATGTTGTTACATTGGAAGAGTCAAGATAGATTAAAATACTTCTATCTAGCAGTTAGGAGGTTTAAACAAAACCACTGCCATGAATCTTTGCATGTAAATCATTGATTAAAAAGTGACTGTGTTGTTGAGAATTGATGCATTATCACAAAACATGATATTCTGATATTAAAGTTTACTGATTTTCTTACATCCCTTGGACTAAGCAGCCTTTTTTGTCTTTTAAGAACTAAGAAGACCTATTTTAGTTCATACTATTCATAACATTTAGAACAGTAAATTAATAATAACTAAATCTGCATAAGTAATAATTATTAAATAAATGCAGTTGTAAGCCTTTGTATTAAAATAGATTAAGTTATTTTGCTTGTAAATGTCTCCCTGTATCCCTTTAATAAGCAAAAAACACATTTTCTGATTCATTTTCAATGTGCCCCCAAGACTCTCCAACATTGAAGCACATGTGCTCCTCGGAAGAAAAAGTCAGCATCAAGCCCTGGACTATCATCAAGGCTTCATGTAACTGTCTGTGCATATGAAAAGCAATTACATATTACTAAAAGAATGTCATTGAGCTCAAAAAGTGGTTGTAAAGGGAAAGAGGAGGGATAAAACAGGAGTCAGGGGGATAATGATACAGGGGTTAAGAAGAAAAGATGGCTAGGAGTGAGCGATGATGTTACAAAGGGATGGATTGGAGGGAAGGAATAAAAAGATAGTGTGGAGAGTGATGGCAACCCTCCCACAGCTCTACCTGTGGTGGAACAGATTGGACCCGCCGCAGAGCGTTCTGATTGCCGTGGCGACTGAGCGTCAGCTGACAGATGGCTGCCTCCAAGCGCAGGGCAACGGGCCGTCCCCAGCTTCCACTGATTGGAAGTCCGTGCACACACAACACTCCTCACGCCCACATGCACAGACTGGTGGCCTATGAAAAGGGTGAGGGAGAATGGAGGACATGGTTGTTTTGATCTTGGAGGTGTCAGGCATCTTGACTGGTGCGGCTTACCTAGATGACCACTGGCCAAACTAAACACATCCAATCTGGGTCACATCCCCTGCTCACATCAGACAGAATATATGGAGGGGATGAGTGTGGATCTTTAGCGTTTTAGCATTTGTTATGGTGTAAAAATTAAGCAATAAGAATCAGACAAGTCACATTCAGCGGCATCAATACACAACCACAGATCCAAACTAAGTTCTGCATAAAATTTGGAAGAGAAAAAGATACGTCTGTCAAAAAGGATCTCTGGAAGTCTAACCATCTCTCTACACTCCTGTACCTGTGTGTCTGTGTGTGCGGCCTGTCCCCGTCTTGCTAGCTCACAACATTTACTGATCACATACCTGCTTCAAGACACCCACAACATTCTTAAAAAGTGACTAAAATGAAGGACACTGTCTGAAATATTCAGGTTGCTTTATCAGTCTGCAAAACATGTGATTGTACAGTAAGATGTGGCAAAGAAGGTAGATACAAAGAATAATACAAAGACAAGCAGTCAATGCAAGGCATGTAATGCTAGCATTAGCAGCTAGCGTTACTTCTTACTGGCCCCATAATAACAACTCCCAGTTACTGAAGCTAAGTGCTGCTTTACTTACAGGCACATACAGGGCCCTGTTTAAACAATATATATAGCTCAGGGTCTAAAGTGTATTTAGGGTGTGTCAACTTAAACTGGTCATAGGTGTGTTTTGTGTAGGTGTAGGTGTAACATGAATTCAACCATCAGCATCATTTTACAGTCAAAAGCCTGGTGCGACTGCAGCTGGCGCATTGCAATTTACATGGCGGATGTGACAAACTGGAGAAGCAGAAACTGGTTTACCTCTGAGAGTTACGCAGTTAGAGCAGTAATGTCAATGCAGCAAATATCATGAGATGTTTAGGCAGCAAAACTGAACGCTGTAGTTAGAAACTTGACGGAGATAACAGAACTAAACTTTTAGTTTCTGAAATAATCAAAGTTACCCTGCTCCTTGGGCGAAAATGTGCAAAGCGTCTCTTTTAATGGGGAGTTGGACAGCAGCTCTGCTCTGAGAATGTAATTAATATTTTCCTCATTAATGATGCATTGTTTCACCCACCTACAACCTATCAGCATGCCCCTGTGCCCCTTTCTGAACAATGTGCCCTATATATAGCATGAAAATACTTTGCCATTCTGACTTTTGACTTGCTGGTTAATCGCACAATCGCTTTCTGCTGCCATAATATAGCAACACATCAACAATGCACCTGACCACACCTCATTTTTAGATCTACATGTCAAAAGGCGCACAGACTGGTACAAGAACACTTGCTACTTACACAATATGGGTGCTGGCTGTGAAAATGACAACTATGTCAGTCTGAAACTAGCAATGACAGTCGTGCTATGCACTGCTTAGCATTAGATAAGATAAGAACCACAGTGTTATTGAAAATACTACATTTAGAGGGATGAAACTGACCCATTCAGCAGTTCATTCATTCATTCATTTTCTGTGACCGCTTATCCTGTTGGAGGTTGTGGGGGAGCTGGAGCATATCCCAGCTGACATTGGGTGAAAGGCAGAATACACCCTGGACAGGTTGCTCAGGGCTAACACATAGAGACAGACAACCATTCACACTCAAATTTATACCTACAGCCAATTTAGAGTCACCATTCAGCAGTATTTTATTAAAAAAATCATCCTTCTAAGGAGCTGGCCAAAGAATTATCCAGTGTATTACAGCCTGTGTTTACTATTGTTGTGGCAGACATCATTTTCTGGAGCATTTCTAATGCAGCATTTAAAGTAAAAATGAGGGAAATTGATTTATTTCAGTTACACTTTCATTATTCAAAGGAAAAAAAAGATCAAATCCTAATCTCAGCTGAGTCGCACTGCATCAAATCGGCTTTAAGTCACAGTGTATCACTAATAATTTATCTGCATGGTTTTTGTTTTGGATCGTGGACTGTATACGTAGATCTTCAGATCGGATTGTCCGAGTGAGAGAGATACCATCACCAGTGTTTGTGCACGGTGTGTTCTTTATAAACCTGTTTTTTTATCTGTCATGGATAAAGACAGTAGTCATGTCAAGGTCAGATACGTGGACTGCTTGTATTGTATTACAAACTTGGCTGAAATCTCCAACATCAGAAAGCCAGTCCAGTTGCATTACAGACAGACTATGACCTGGATGACAGAGAATCATCACAGATATGACATGCATACATGTAGGTGCAGATGATCAAGATTACCTGCAGGTCACATGAGTGTTAAAACCTGTCACGAGCTACACCTTCAAATGATCTTGCCTGCATTCTTCAACTTAGACATGGCCCTGTTAAAAACACCCTCAAACAATCCAGTCAGCAAACTCATACAACTGTGAAATAGACAATAATATAGCATATCGCAGCAGCCATTTCCCTACACAATTCACTTTCTTTCTGCACCATTTACTTACACACACACACAAACACACACAAGCACCAGTATTGGATCTGGGAGGCAAATGGGCTGCATGTGTCTCATGCCTCTCCAACACCTCCTGTTGCCATAAATATCTTGTTATGAAAGGCAGGTAATGAAAAGCACTGCCTTGGTAATCCGTGACGGAAGGCAGTTTCATGCTAGTTTAGCTTCCATCACCTCCGTTGCTCCCTCCACCGCCCCACTGAGACAAGCCTTCGTCTCTTGTGCACTTGTCCTCCCTCATCGTCTCCTTTTTGTCCCTTTGCAGAGAAACTGCACGGGTCATCTATCTGCAGGACCATTTGTTCATATTACATGTGTATTCTTTGTTTGCTTTTATTTTGTTTTTCTTTGATGGTGGCGGAGTGTAAGGACGGCATGAGTTTGTTGTTTTGTCCATCTGCCCAACATTTTGGTCCATTACCATGAAATTTAGGGTGCTTTAAGACCTCGAGTTGTCTTGCTTTGGTCCGAGTCAGGGACTAGTTTTGTTACAAAGTTGTATAATTGACTAGAGTTAGTTCATGTTCTCACGGCAGCATTTACAAGCGGACCAGATCAAATGCCTTGCACGAGAAAGCTGCTCTTGATTGGTCAGAATTCCCATGAGGGAAAAATCCAGGAAGTAAAGAAAATGTTGAAGAAGAGTACACTTGCAAGATAAATGTGAGACTTTCTAATGTCACAATGGAGGGACAACTACGCAGGCTGATTTTAGCGCTGCTCATCGTGGACTATATTGCTGTCATTGTTCATTTTAGTCAAACCATACAGTTTGAAAACGAGGCACGGCTCCAACTAGAAAACAATGTTTTGATGCACTGGATGTGCTGAATGTGCATATTAAGGCAGTACAGGAGGAGGTGCACATTAATAATCCTCCAGGACTGTAACATGCTCATGTTTAACCCAAACAATGTCTCATGTGACTGCAGTTGGTTCAGATCCAGGTTGGAACACGTTCTCACCATGTTTTGGTGCACACCTGAGTGTGATTGCTGTGTTCACACCTACTGAAACAAACCGTACTTAGGGGGCAAACGAACTTGAGTTACATTGAACGGAACCAAACAGGGCAGGTGTGAAAGCGCCCTTAGAATCAATATTCTTTGTCCCTACAGGATAATTTCTTATAATCTTTCAGAGTTTTGACATTATATACCCTATTAAATATAAAGGATAAATTCATTATTTTGGCAGCCATGTGCGCTTTGACTAAACTGTTGCTCATGCAGGAATAGTTTTAAAAACCCTTTGACGCAGGTGCTCATGTACAAAGTCCATGACTATAAACTACATTTAAACACATAAAAAGAGGCTCCTCAAAAATGACAAAAGAGAAATGTAACTCACAATAAAGGAATACTTCACACATCTATTTCCAAACAGATGCGCAGGAAAGGGACAAGCAGAGCACAACTTGAAAGGCCTAGTTACCGAAACATTGCAGCATTAAAATCATTATTTTTGCAAGTTAGACAGTGTGAGAGAGTTCCTCTACAAATGAGAAACTGTGACATATAAAACTAGTTACTTTCATCTCATATTAATGTAGCTGAGGAAAAAAAAACGCTATGCTTTTCAGCGAGCTTCCTCTGCCCCTCGGTCAGTGAGGGAGTTGGCTCATCACACAGCGAGCCATTGATCAGGGTGGATTGCAGGAGACAGCAGCTCAGAGCTGCGGCCCTCAGAGGAAGACCCTCTCACACATTCTGGCAGCCCTTCCAACAGAATAGGTAATTCTGGAACAGCAGCTCCCTCTTCACCCGGTGCCAACAAATTTACAATTCAAACATGAACCAAGGTGTTGAAGAGGAATGTTAGAAACACTTTGATTTGTTTTTATAAGAGATTTGACAGAGGTCGGATACATGGAAGCCACTACAGTGTCGCTCTTCAAAGGAATATAAATTGCTTTTCTCCAGATTTTACTCTTTCCCTTTATGTTGATCCACGTTTGTGTCTATAGTCATTATGGAGTTCTGATATACTATATGTCAAGTCTGGATGTGAGTACAGCACAATGTAAATGTGGTTTTGTTTCAGATATTATCTACTAACACAGGCAATGTACTGGCATTTTATTAAACTAAAAAAATGAATCAAGAATATTTTTCTATCAGCATATAGATGCTTTACCTTGTCTGTAAGTTGTACAGTGCATCATCTCATTACCTCATTACCCTTGTAACCATTGTTAAAGTTGAATGATATTAAAGTGTGTCATTTTTAAAAAAAACAAAAACACAGCTTGGGGATGAAAAATTTTGGAACAAGAGAAAAACCGTCAAATTATACCTACTAGGGATGCACCGATTAATTGCACATCAATCTTGACAGATATTCATTGACTGCCATTGGCCTATCACCAAATAAGATGATATTTTTCTGTTGTATCACATCAATTTTGCGCAGGCTAAAAAGGAGAGCTCGAGACTAACATCTTCCTGTTGTCCCGGGGACAATAGAAAACATGCTCAGGATAGACAGAGATCTTCCGTGGGGCACCTTTGGGATGAAAGGACGCAGCAAACTGACTATTGGCTCATCAAGGCAACCTATTGTTTCAATGATAACGCTGCACTGAGAACAACATTTCAGATTTGCAATTGACAGCAAGAGAGCTAGCTCATTAAGGCTAGTTAGAGTCACTAAGCTAGTTTGGCCTGCTTCATGTACATGCTGCCTCAGTCACTGGTATGTTTTTATTTACAAAGGTATTGTTGGTAGAATTCCTACCAACTTATCTTCTCTTTTGAATATGAAATATGGAAATTACAACATCAGTTTACAGGACTTTTTGCATCTTGCTGTACCAAAAGCCAGAACTGAAATGGGAAAAAAAACATCTAGTTTCTCTGCACCTGCAGCATGAACAATCTGCAGGATGATCTTAAGCTTCAAGACATGGTGACGCTGACTGACTTTAAAACCATGGTGAAATCTGTTGTTTGTATGCAACTGTTTTATCTGATCATTTCATGTTACTCAAATCTATGAGCGTGGTTGTTGAAACTCTGCATTGCTGCTATTCTTGACCAGGTCTCCCTTGTAAAACGATATTTGATGTCAAAGAGACAAACCTGTTTAAATAAAGGCTAAATAAAATGAGTTAACATTAGCTGTCAGCAGCCAGTAGCCGGAGCTAGCAGCTAATGTTAACTTATTTTATTGCGCACTGAGTTTACTGTGTCCTTTTGTCCTGATGGCGCCCTAGGGAAGATCTCTCTTTATCCCGAGTTTTCTATTGTCAGCAGGACGACCGCAGCTAACAGCTAATGGAGGCTGCGTAAGTTACATGATGATGTGTTCAAGCTCTATTCAGTAAAAATTAGTGTTATGTGAAGATCATAGTGTTATCATGACGAGTTTAAATGTGAGAAATTTGTTGATGTTTTCACAGCAAGAAAAAAATATTATATTAAAGGTTGTTTCATAATGTGTATGATTGAATTTGTGTTCATTCAAAGGTCGTGTAATTAAGGGCTAACTCACTATAAAACAGGTCTGTTTGTTTATTAAGGATTGCTTTGTTTCCCTGGCACAAAAGGGAGAGTAAATAACAACAAAAAACAAAATAAACTAGAAAAGCACTCAGAGAGCGCAGACCTCTGCCAAGCAGCTCGGATTTCCCGCCATTTTATTATTTTATCCACTTCACTTCAACTGATCACCACCAAAATTTTATCATCTGTTCCTTGTCCCATTATCAACCTTTCCTGAAAATTTCATCAAAATCCGTTCAGAACTTTTTGAGTTATTTTGCAGACAAACAAACAAACAGACCAACGCCGGCGAAAACATAACCTCCTTGGCAGAGGTAACAAAAGCAAAAAAACTGTACTGGTATTGGCCTAGAATTTAAAAATCGGTGCATCCCTAAAACCTACATCATTAAGACACTGTGGCATATTATGCACTTACTAAACGCCCTCTGTCTACAGGTTGTTGTTTTTTTTTATAGAGGATAATCTTTATTCCAGAGGCTGCAGATGAGTTAGTGCTCTGACTTAAACCTACAGTGTTCTAATACTGTCAGTGGGAGAGAAGACAATGACCCCATATAGGCTGCTGTAGATACAAAAAGGGGACAAGCCGATTGCCTTTCCACACAGCTAATGCAAAATGAATGCTTTTGTGCCATTTGGTGGTTGTGTGTTTGCACCAGGCTTTGAGTTTCCTCTGATTATTTATGGATATATTGCAGTTTATCCAAGTCTTTATAATATTTGTTTATGGTCAAAATTATTCAGAAAAAAACGTGCATATTTGTTCAGATGTTGCTGTGCTGAAACGACATCATCCAGTCTTAGTGTTCGTATGCATATGTGCATCCACTCTCTCCAGACTATGTTTATCTCTCACTGTTCGCCTCGCAGCCTTCAGGCATGAGAGCTCAGGTTCCACTGCCCTCCCCAAAACTGAAAAGCTCATCAGGAGATAATTCTGGGAGCTGCCACAATGCCAGCTATGTGCCACTGTCACCTTATCTTCCAGGCCTTTTGCGCCCTGCTGCTCCTGTCCGTGCCCTGGGGAAGACAGCTTAGTACCCGTTCTGGCTACAGCAGCAGAGGAGAGCAGGGCAGTAGAGATCACTCATTTTAATAGGCCTGTCACATCTGTTTTTAGAACCTGCGGAGGTCTCCTGCTGCTGGCCTCCGAATGAAGTGACCCCAAAATGATGTGACAAGCTGTGATGAGCTTGGGGAGGGGAGCTTTAGGCCAGAGGAAGGGATTAGATACAGGGTGAAAAAGGGAAGGGATTACATCAAAATCATAAAATCTACAGACTGCAGCATGCACTATGATTTCATTTTTTTATGAATAATCATGAATGATAATTTTTCTGTACATTTCAATAATATTGCTTTTGTTAAGGAATTCGTTACTTTATTTATACTTATGTAACTTCAAATTTACCACTGACACTCAACCCACAACAAAACCTGGTCACTGCTGCATTTTACATTATATGTTGACTCATATTTAGTCTGTCTTATTTATTGATCGCCATTGGGGTCACTTTATTTTATATGCAGTATGTTTGTGATTTAAACATGCATGACTAAATTCACACGAGTTGATCGCACTCCAGTACAACAAAGTCAGATAACCAAGATGTTGTTAGCAACACTAGCTCAAGCAACGTTAGCCACTATTAGCAATATCAGTTGATGAGAATGCATTACACTGTACTTTGCACATACAAACACTGTACCAACATGTCCACAGATATAAGTTGGACAGGACTGTGTGAAAAATAGAAGTGCAAATAAACAATATTGCTACAGATTTTGCAAACGTTGAAATGCAAGGAACCTCATCAGATTTTGAGGTCTGGGTTGATGAGGTTCCCTCGACTTTATGAGTTGGAAATCTGACTTCAGGGGGTGATCCAGTTCAAATTTCCAACAGGGAACTTGGAAATTCTGACTTCCCAGTACAAATGGTACGCACTACTAAGGCTTTCTCTCATCACCAAAGCATTTTTAAAAAATTAAATTAGGGATTGCAGTGGTCACACTATTGAATATCTCCACTGGCCATAGTAAACATCGCCAATATGCAATAGTGCAAATGTGAGTACATCAGATGAAAATATGAGACAGTGAAAAAGGTGTATCTTTATAATAATATTTAGAGTTTGGGATGTGAATGTGATGTTCCATATGCTTAAAGCACGTAAACTGAATAAACAAAAGGAGAAAACTCAGGGCGACCAGCCTCATTAACATGTACCATACATTTGCATGTTTTTTGTGCATGTGCTTGATGTTGATGTGATTGCATTTCCATTGCAAAAAAAAAAAAACACTTTACACTAACCCTCAACACACCTAGATACTACAGCACTGATTTCAATGTATTTGGGGGCATTCACTTTTATAAATAAACCAGTCATGGATGGCAACATGTCTGACTTTAACTCAACCCTACCAAAAATGGTCAACTGTGCAGGCTCTCAGGTGTAGCTTCATGAATTCAGGGCTGAGCTTTTTACAGTCAAAGTGTTGTTTTCTTTAATCTCCATGAACAGTCTGGTAGACAGATACAGACAATTAGGGGGCTTTCACATCAGGGGCTCAGGCCCGGATCCGAGTACACTTGACCCCAAGGTCCAGTTCATTAGGTCAGGTTGGACACTGTGTACTGTAGCCGCACACAGATCACCTTAGGCCCCGTTCAGATGTAGTGTCTAAAAGCGCGTGGAAAACGCCAGCTGTGCCGTTTCCATCCTTTTATCCAAGGCGCTTCGGAGGTTGCACTACTGTCGCGCCTGCCGTTACCAAGCAACCAAAACTGCCTGTCACTCACAGGGCACAACCGTTAGCCATAAAAATAGCGTATCATCATGCTCACCAGTTATCCCAAGCTCCGAGCTGATAATTCTCCAGGCATTGTTCCTTCTGTTGGAGTCAAAGTAGTACAACAAAGACAGGTCATATAACTCTGGGTATCCCTGGACAAGAATGATCAGTCGCTCCTCCATTGCTTGCTGCCTTTCACACCACCGGATGTTGTTAAGTCCGTTGGACGGAAAGGAAGAAGCACGTCCGTGGAGCTGATTGGTTAATTCTTACCACATGACATGCAGTGTGCTTGCTGCATTCGAAAAAGTTGAGATTTTTCCATCTCTGTGCGCCGCGGACGCGCATGAAAAAACAAAAAAACATTGAAACTAATGGATTTATGCGCGCAAAAGACGCTACATCTGAACGGCCCCTTACTGTGACACATTATCTGCTTGAAAAAGTGGTCTCAGGTACGGTTCATGTGTACTCTGGTATGGTGTGCACCAAGTATAAACACCAGCTGTCCACCAGTCCACCAATGGACCAGTGCTATTTAACGGGACTACAAGGAGTTTTTAAGCAGTTACGAAACAGTCTCAATTTAATACTGATGCCTTTATATTAGACGGCAGCACAGGCTGCTGCGGTCAGACCCAGATCCGGCTTCTGCCTCTGACCTGCAGTCGCAGCTCCAGCGGGAGGCAGAGAGCACGGCACCCCACAGCAGGGGCTCCTCCTCTGGCCATGAGCAGATCTTCACGTCACTGCTTTACTGGTCTCACCAGTGTCTGTCTATGTATGGCACCTTTTTTTACACTGTAGCACAACAAAAATGTCACGTAGA
This sequence comes from Epinephelus moara, assembly GCF_006386435.1. Taxonomy (NCBI): domain Eukaryota; kingdom Metazoa; phylum Chordata; class Actinopteri; order Perciformes; family Serranidae; genus Epinephelus; species Epinephelus moara. The sequence goes on from NC_065506.1 coordinate 37,961,662, forward strand.
TGAGAACACAATTGTTCTGAGGTACAGAGCAACATTACGAATGTGAAAGCTGAGTGGCCGGGGAGTGAAGAGAGAGGCAATCACACTCGGGCATAGTAATCAATTGTACCCAATATCTGAACAAACTAACACACTGTAGTGAGGAATGTCAATAGAAGAAACAGCATCTACATACAATATGAGTGAATATCAAACCTCTATTAAGCCCACATCTCCGCCTCTGATCACAGAAGCATTTAACAGAGAAATGTGGCACATAAGGGATACAGAATATAAAAATCAATTTAAAAACCACCAGCACACCACCACAGAGAATTAGGGATAAACCTCTGTTAATCCCATTGAGCCAATTTTTTATATTTTTCTATAAAATTCAATAATGGAGATGGTGAACCACAATATCTCACAATATGAGAAATTCTAAGTGATAACAAACAAATAATATTTAATTGTCAAGCACTAGTGCACATTATTTATCTGTTTACAAGTTCATATATAATATGATAACAAATGTATTAACATATATATACACAGTATGTTACTACACGGGTGACAAAGAACACCTCTCTACTCCACCCTCCCACATCCACTGTTCTGATCACTGCATTTCTGGTAGTATATTCTGCTAAGTAATGAATGTCTGAGCTATCAGGGAAATTTGTAGCCGTCTCCTTTACAAGGGCTTCTCAGTCCAATCAGCAAGTGTCAGCTCAGTTGGCCTTGTAATTAATGACTACTGACTGGCCACTAACGGTCCAATAAGTCTGCCCAATAAGTCAGGGCAGCTGAAGCCTGCAGAAAAAGGAGAGGCTTGACATGTTGGTAAGGCAAATGACTAACTGCCAACAATAATTTTTACGTGTATTTAGTCTTTTAATTACTTTGATTTTCGGAGGAGAAAGCAAGAAATCAAAGAAATGGCCCCCTGGATACTGTATGCTTAAGTCCTCTACTCCTGCACTCCTCTAATGTGACCATGTAACTTAATTGAATTTTTAATTTGAATCAACTAAGCATTACATATCAGTCCATGCTGGATTTCTATTGCTATTTAACCATTGTAACCAGGGGTGGCCGATAGATCAATTATAATCGATGTATATCGGTTTGTTGCTTGTGGGATGTATAAAATATCTAGGCCTGTATCGTGAACATCAAGTATAAACTGTCACATCACTTTTTAAGCCACCTGCATGAGACCTGCTTCTGCATTTCTGTTCTCTTGCTCTTGTTTAATGGCGGTCTGCCCCTCACAGACACAAAAAGAAAAAACATAAAGCAGGGTTCAACGCTAAAGTTTTTTTTCACTTGCCCGGTCGGGCAAGTTGGTCAGAGATCTACTTGCCCAAAGTCAGTTTTTACTTGCCCTAAAAAAATTGTTTAATTTAAGCGGCTATCAATTAACAAAGACTGCAGTTATTNGGTGAAGCACATGCATGAAAAATAATTTTCACATGCATGAAACTTTTTTGTATGCTTGCAAAGCACAGCCTGCTGGGATGTTTCTATGTATCTACTGGCACCAGAAGGGCTCTTTAGGACTAAGTACATACAGTACATGTGTGCACAGTAATGAGCAGGTGAAATGTCTGTCTAGCTTACATATGAGGTGTCTCAAGATTTAGGAACATACAATTATATTGAATATAATAAAAGTAAAAAGCCACTTGACATGCTGCTGTTTTGTGCTATGACCTATTTAAGTGTTGGAAGTTGTTATTTACGTGACAACGCCTGAACGCAACACAAGCTCAGCATGAGTGCCGTGCTGCGCTGCTGTGCGAGCAACTGTTTGTCTGTGCGTAATGGTTATTTAGGCTACACACTGTCCATAACAATAACTTTGTCAGCTGACAAACTGCACCGGGCTCGGGGTCAGGGTGCCTGTGACTTCAGGCAGAGAGACCGCTGTATCAGAGCCGAAGGAGCACGTTTTAAAATACATTTATTTTATCAATTAGTTATTAACTTTTACTGTTTTTAGCAACTTGCCCGATCGGGCAAGTGAGTTGTTAGTTTACATGCCCGACCTTGAGTTTTACTTGCCCTGGGCAATCGGGCAATCCTTATTGTTGAGCCCTGTAAAGACACAAAATTATGTCACATGCACTACCCTGACCATTCAGCCCACTCTCACCTTGAGAATAGTGTGAGCAGGAGTGTGTTTTTATATCGATGGGGCTCCAGACCGCGACCATTTAGTCACATTTTGCGACCATGGAGCACCAGTGCAACTTGCAAATTTATCCATATATGAACTGGAGAGCTGTTAATTTGTCTCCTGCTCACAGTGAACAAATCCTCACGATTAATGGTGCCACTGTCATGGTTTAACTTACCACTAACTGCTAACTGCTTACCAGAAGTTCACAGGAAAACATCAACACTTGTAAACCGAGATGAACCAGCTGCTTCAGAATAAAAGCACCCGTGGTTTAGATTTGATTTTTTTTTTTCTTATTCTTATTATAATACTATTGTATTTAACTTTATTGTAACAGTAGTTTAGTATTTTGGTAGTCTACAGTAGTTTTGAGGATACTTTAAAATGTAGCGTAAAAATACTGCGATAGTATCTGTAGACATTATTACCCAACAACATAAAAAATGTAATAAAGTTCATCACTGTAAATGTAGTGTGTAGACTGCATGTGTAAATGCATGCCTACAGTAGTGATGTAACATTAGGACAGAGACAGAGGGGGTAGTATACACTTTCTTCCTCATGTTTGGCAGGTAGTCATTGTCTCTGTCTCAGGGTTATTTTCACTGATGGTTTTGAAGGCAGTGGAGATACGATACCTCTGAACTTTAAATAACCCATGTGACACTAGTCAACAGCAGGATGTCTTCATTTACTCCAGATCAGACAGGTTGAGCAGCTATTGCTGCTTTTTGTTGCTGTTTGAATAACTGTTTCAACATGAGGCTTACAGGGATTTGTTTTTTTGTTTCTCATTTTCATGGCATTTTGATGTAGATACACGACCAAGCTGTTTAATAGAAATAATGCATTATGTGGTATAGGAGCAATATATAGGGTTTATACTTTTTCAGGAAAAGATATTTCCCATCCTTTACCATTTCATAATAAATGGCTGCTTGTTCACCGCATCTCCCTGTTTTAAAATTCCATTGTGGCCTCTTTGTTCTTTGTTTCCCCGAATGCACGATCTCTGAAAGATTTTCAGGCTGTTGTCTGAGTGCGCCCACATTAGTGCATGCCCTCAAAACATCAATAAAGGTGCTCTTATCTATGAAGGGTTAGGGAAAGTGCACACAAACATGTCTGTGCAGGTAGCATGCTCTCAAGCATGCAGAAACAGCACAGTGTGTGGCTGAGTCTCACACAGACAAATACTGTACAGTAAAGATGTAATGAGCTGTGTGTTTGGATACTGAAGCTCCTATCATGTTATAATGGTATATTTGCCACAGAAGCATGAATGCAACTAAATTATTGTCATTATCTTTCCATTTTTTTGTGTCTCTGTAATGAATGGAGACGACAATTTTGGTTTAGTATTTAGAGACGCAGCTGCAGCAACTGCAGCGAAACAGGCTGCAATGTAATCCCCTAGAGGCAACTGTGCACCATCAATGTACGTCCATTAAAAGTGCTTCTTTTTTAAACTGATATGCTCAAATTGTTATTAGAATTGACTGAAATCATTTCGGAAAAGACCCTACAGATAAATGAAATGTTTTTTCTTAACTTACACTGGTCTGTTTGTCATTGTGTGTAACCAAGTCTCATTCTGAAATCACACTATGCTACTCTTTCTGTACTCTTACACAACACACTCTTCCTGGCATCCCTCTCTCCAACTCTCACTAATGTTTCCGCCATTGTTTTCCTACAACAAATCACCTCTCGCGAGATTTCAAAATGAGACTTCTTCTTGAGCATGACTTGGTTACACACACTAACAAAGAGACCAGATCAGTGAAAGGTAAGAAAATATGTTTCATTTCTCTGTTGGGTCTTTTCCGTAATGTTGTTAAAAACTTATTGTAACAATCTGAGCCTGTCAGTGGCAAAAACAAGCACCTTTAGTGGACATAAACTGATGGTGCACAATTGTCCGTATGGATAATGTGTACCTTGTTTCACTGCTGTGGCTGCAGCAGTTTCCAAAACAACACACAAAAACATAATGGGTCCAAGTTGAAAATCTTCCCTTTAAGTTTAGTTAGAAAAAATTGTGTGTTTACACAGGTAAAAATAAACAATTTTTGGGTTTAAAAGAGTAAAACTTGCGAACATGGTAAAAATAAAACAACACTGACTGTCAGTAAGAAACTGGAAATGAAAAGCAGTCACAAGATTTTGTGGCACCAATAACAGTGTCATACTACTTCCCCCTTAATTTGGGACAGGAGCCTGATGTATACTAAGGCGCTTGACACTCACTTGACACTGAATGTTTTTAATTCAATCTTTGAGGAAAGGTTTCAGTCATCTCCACGGTAACCGGAAGTTATCATCCAGCTAGATTGTTTAGGTTCATTATATCACCTTGGCCAGTATATATATATGCTATCAAGAGTTAATTAAAAAGGTAGAGATTTTAAAGTTACTTTCCCTGAGAAGACAAAGGGAGCAGAAGAAAAGGAGGCGGTCAGTGTATTCATTTAACCAATCATGGAAGCCACAAAATAAACATGTTTTGATCCAACAAATACGGGACATGGACGGGAAGATGCGCTTCCAGTATTTTCAGATGTCTGCCAACCATTTTGATGATCTCGTCAACCGGATGCGGCCTGATGTTGTTCGTGCCAGGACACAAAACTCGTTGTAACTACCCAATCACATTGCACAACAAAATATGATGGTGTCTACAACATAACAAAACTCTAGACAAGGTGTGCAACATGAAAGTAGAGTGTCGAGCAAGAGTTTTGTCTGTCAAAGATACGCCATTTCTTTTAAGCAACACTCATCACTCAAGTGCTGAGCAGCCAAACATAAATCAGGCTTTACTTCACATGGCCACTTGACGTCCTTGTGAGGTAAACATAAACATGAGCTGTATTACATTTTTTTTTTTTTTTTTAAAAACAATGAATGCTGTTTTTCTAGTGAGGACAGTACTGTGTAACATCAGAAAACCTAAAAACTACAAGAGACTTATAACCCCAGAAAAACAAGAAAATTCAGCTGTTCCGCCCCTGACAGATGATCTATCTCGCTTATAAATATATTTTTAGGGTAAATTTGATAATACAACACAACTATATTCCAAGACTGTTATGTATCTGGCTTTAAGACAAATAACACAAGTAGATAGACCAGCAGCAGCCACATGCACCATCAAACTCCTTGAGTAGACTCGCTCAGCTGTGAGCCACTTTAGAAAAGAACATCTGCTAAATGCCGACAACACTGATGGCTTGTTAAGATGGACATTTCTTGCTGAATACAATGTCTCTCGGTGATCTAACCATCCAGTCAGAAGGACAAAGTTATCCAGCATATGTGTTAACACCATCAACACAGCATATTCATACGTGTATGTTTACCTGCCGTGACGATCCTGCGAAAAAGTGTGTGCTCTGCTTCTGTCAGGGTCAAGTAATCAGCCATCTGATAAAGGCAGCCACTATTTTTGTATCATCCGCCTACAAGTGGCAAAACAAACCTTGTTTAATCATAGAAAACAAAACATGAGAGGAAGGGAAAGACTACTGATGACTATCTGTGTGCGTGAGGCGGTTACCCAAGGGCAACCACTCATTTATTCATTTGACAACAATGAGACACATTCCAGATGTCTCTGTACCATTTTTGTTTGGTGCTGGTTCAGGGTGGGGGCAGCAGAGGAATGACGATTGTGTGTCTGTCAGATGTGAGCAATGCTCATAGAGTAATGCTCCTTTGGGAAAGCTAGCTAACTGGAAAGAGTAACCCAGTGATGTCTTTGGGAGTCTGGGGGCAGGCTGTTTGGAAACAAATATTACATTTGGTGCAACATTTTTATTTTTTACAGGATTAGGGAAGCACTGATTTATCGGTCGAACATTTACATCAGCTGATACTCAACTTGTTGATTGCCATCAGCCTAACTGCAAATACGATTACATTCAATGATGGTAGTGGCTGATGTTTTTCTGTTTTGTCACGTTAGTTTTGTGCAGGCTAAAAAGCAATGCCCCAAGCTAACAGCAGCCTTTTGACTCGTGGTCAACAGAAAATTTGGTTGGGACAAACAGAGATCTTTCCGCGAAAGTCTTCGAGATGAAAAGGACGCAGTAAACTCCCCTGATAATGCCACATTGTAAATAGTCTGAGTGGGCGGAAATTCCCTGCATAGATCAGCCTCTCATTGGGCGGAACGAGCCACCCGCTGAAGTCCCGCCCTACCACCTCCGGTTGTGTAACAGTTTTCAACCGTTTTCAACACGTCCTTTACTGACTTTTGCTGTGTTTGATCTTGCGGGGTTGTAGCCATTTTTCTGCCATGGTTCGCGTCCTGTAGGCGATATTTTTGTGGGCGTGTTACACCAAAACCTGTTTCCCCCCGGGAATATTTTTGCAAGCGCACCGTTGCTGTTCACCGCCCAGAACGATTGTGATTGGTTGAAAGAAATACAAGCAGCCAGGGCGTTTTTTCTCCAATCTTAAGTGAGAGTCTGCCCAGCCAGACCTTTCTTTTCTTGAGAAAGGTCTGGAGAGCGAGACTACATTGTAAACAACAAGTCTGTGTTGAAATAAGTAGGAGGAGAGCTAGTTAACATTAGCTGCTAACAGCTAACGGAGGCTGCATTGAGTAAGGGTGTTTTCACACCTGCCCTGTTTGGTTCGTTTCAATCGAACTCAAGTTCATTTGCCCCCTAAGAGTGGTTCATTTGGGCAGGTGTGAACATAGCAATCACACTCAGGTGCGCACCAAAACAACCAGACAAAGACCTTCTTGAAGAAGTGGTCTCTGTCCGGTTACAGATGGACTCTGGTGCGGTTCATTTGTGGTGAGAACATGTTCTGACCTCAATCTGAACCAACTGCAGTCACATGACACATTGTTTGGGTTAAACATGAGCATGTTACATTGTTTTCTAGTTGGAGCCGCGCCTCGTTTTCAAACTGTATGGTTCGACTAAAATGAACAATGACAGCAATATAATCCACGATGACCAGCGCTAAAATCAACCTGTGTAGTTGTCCCTCCATTGTGACATTAGAAAGTGTCACATTTATCTTGCAAGTGTACTCTTCTTCAACGTTTTGTTTACTTCCTGGATTTTTCCTGCATAGTAATTCTGACCAATCAGGAGCAGCTTTCTCGCGCAAGGCATTTTCTCTGGTCAGCTTGTAAATGCTGCCGTGAGAACACGAACCAACTCTAGGCAATCTTACAACTTTGTAACAACCTCATTCAGACCAAAGCACGACAACTCTAGGTCTGAAAGCAGCCTTACATTATGATACATTTAAGCTCTATTCAGTAGAAATGAGTATCTGGCGGAGGTAAAGGCGATGTGTTCAAATGTAATCTTGTAAAATTTAGTTTTTGGTGAGACACTTGAATACAATTGTTTGAGGGAGAAATTTGTTGATGTGTTCACAGCAATATAAAATAGATGTTGGAGAAGCAACTATGACATATCATATATAGTAAAATGCCTTTTGAAACAGTTTTTTAAATGATGCCTTCAGACAGAAGGTACAGGTACCCAACTATAAGTTGAACAGGTACAAATTTTCATTTATCCCACTGTCAATCAAGCTACTTAATAACAGGAAATGAAGGTCAACTTTTTAAGGGCAATGTGCAATACTTGGGGATGCTGGGGTGGGAGGTATATATTTTTGTAATTATATGTTGTCTGTATATGTGGTGGCTGTGTGACGGTGGACGGTCTCTCGCATGTCCAAAACAAATTTCTCCTAAGGGAGACAACAAAGATCTTGGGTTCTAGTTTCCCTGCGCAGCGCAGGGTGGCGCAGGGTGATGAACCCCGCGCAGAGCTAGTTTCGAGCAGTGCAACCCGAGGCGCGCTCAGTTTGGTAGTTTGGCAGACCGAGGTGCGCTGAGATGGGTATGGTGGCGCAGCAGGGGGAGGTGTCGACAGATCCAGCTTGGCGCAGTGACGATTTTGTGCCAAAAGGCTTCGCCGAAGGTGCGCTAAAAGCTCGCCAGCTGAAACCAGGTCTACTGTCAGCGCAAGTGGAGCACAGCTGGTGTAAGTGGAAGTTTGGCTGACCGGCGGACAGTGCGCACACGTCACCAAAACCTCACAGGCAGGTTTCCAGAATGTCAGGCACATTAACAATGCAATAAATACCCCAAAACTACTATTCAATGCAACTATCTGCAATCAGCACATAAATGTATCTCTATATCGACTGTCCCGTCACATCTGATGTCAGATCAAAGGATTGGCACCATTTGGCACGTTTGGCACGCGTAATGGAAACCCCAACCTGATTTCATTAACACAGCTGCAAACTAATGAGTTCACATCCCTCTCAGCCAACCACAAACAGCCACAGCATCAGATAGGGAGTATATATTCAGCATCTGTCATCTTAGAAAAGTCAAAAGAAAAGAAACAGACTGAGACTGCGAGAGTGAGAGAAAGAGAGAGAGCGGGCACACGAGAGAAACGCAACATTGATTTACGATTGTGGTGACCTCCTCCCAGGCTACCCTTGCATCATCAGCCCGTGGAGGTCTGCTCGCAGTTCCGTATATTTGGACACTGCGAGCTTGGACCTCCCAGACCAAAACATCAGTTTACTCCTGGGAGAAGTTTGGCCGTCTGACGCTGCTGCTCTCTTCTGCCATGGCGAAGTGAGTAAACTCTCATTACGCCTTCGCGCAGCGCATTTAAGGGCGAGGAGAGGGACTCATTTGATTGGTGTGATGTGTGTAAAACCCACTCCACGCCTTCTCTCCTCCCTCTTTCCGACTTGCGCAGGTAGGAGGGACGGAGGTGGGACAGACGAGTAGCTGCGCCAGTGCGCACGGTGTGCCAAACTTCGCCTGGCCACACCCATTTGACGAAGCACAGGTGCGCTGCGCCTCCGCCTCGCCCCGTCTGCGAAACTAGAGGCCCGTATCTTATCTATCTAAAGATATTTTTCATGTGAAAGAAGGTTATATTAAGGTTGTCTCATAAATCTGTATGACTGAATTCATTCAAAGACAATGCGATGAAGGGCTGTATGACTTTCAAAAAGTTTAGTCATTTTTTTAAATTATGATTTCTTTGTTTCCTGGCACAAAATGGGGAATAAATAACAATAGAAACAAAACAAACAACATCTAAACATTGGTATCAGCCCAGAATATCACAGTAGGTGTATCCCTGTACTGGACAGAAAACAGTGAGAAATTCTCACCACAACAGGTCAAAACTCAAATATTCCATTTATTTATTACCTTACTTAGATACCTTCAGTTGTCACAATGACAACTGAACTGCTGCCAGTTACAAAGACAAACAACACTTTTAAAACATTACTTTTTCTCCTAAACTAATCCTTGTAAAATATTTGTCCTATAAAAAGAGTCAGCGTAGTACGCTGTGTATCATGGGACTATTTGCACCCAATTCTGATGCGTTTATGCTCTATTTAGACACCATATGATCATCAAGGATGCATGTTAACGCCAGGTGTGATAGAGTTTCAGAAAACTAAGATCTCATTAGTCATTACTCCAAGGGAAAAGGGTGGTGAATCACTTGAATGAATATTTTTTCAGCAAAAATACTGAGGTTGTTTAGGCAGTTTGTTAAAAAAAAAAAATAAATGTTTGTTCGAACTTTGTTGTCCTTTGAGATTAATTTAGCCTCGAGTCATTCTTGTTTTGTCGGCCTGGTAATGAAAGGCAATTTCTATTGATGAAATTCTTGGTTTGGCAGTTACGTATGACTTGTGCTAACTTTACAAATATGGATTAAAATGTCTTGGATTTTTATTCAGCTGGATGTCAATACCCAACCCTGGAAGCAAGTCTGGGCTCGAGTACCTGAAGGCAGTTTTATCTGGTTGGTGAAGACAGGACAGGTGGGAAGAATTCACACACCAAAATGGGAGGTGACCAGTTTGTTCAAGGATTACAAAATATGTCTTTCATCAGGGTTATCTCCATGACTACTTCAAAACAGAAGTAATGTTGTGTAATGATATTACCTAAAATGTAACCACAACAAGAAGCATTTCAGAACCTGACTTTAAGTTGTGTTAAATAAAAATATTGAGTTTAAAGTCTGACTTACTTTAGCTTAGCTTGAAGCATAACTATTAAATGATCAAACTTACTTTTTTAAAGCTGTCTTAGGTCATCTTTATGAGTCCTACACTACACAACAACAGATGGAGACTGTGAACAACACATTCAGCACTACAGTGGATCATTTACTTACAAATTAAAGGCAACTTATCACTTACATTTTAAAAAAAAAAACTTGATAAATGTACTTTTTGGTTTACTTTCCTGGTTCTGCAATCACATCCTATGATCAATAGACCTACTATAACAGTATCTTCACCACACTGACACACTGCATTTACTTATTCTTACAGATGATGCACTGCAACTCTGAAGTGACAAATGCAAAATTAAAACACAAAACTTAAGTTTAAACAAATTTCAATGAGGATGGCCAGTGCAAATTACATAATAAAGGGTTCGCTAATTATCAGACACTATTAAAATGTGTTGTTCAAATGTTGTTTTGTTTGATTTTGCTGTTGCTGCAATACCTCATATTCACAATGCTACAAAGTCTCCACTCTGTAAATATGAAGTGTGCTGTTGTTGCACAGCTCAGACAACATAAGTACCCAAAAATGAAAAGCCCCCCTGTAGTTTGTTCCTCCTGGGCGGTGAAAAGGAGGATCAAGAGGGCAGGAAGAGGTGGGTTGTGACAGCAAGAAGAGGGGCCTTCCCTGCTTTGTGTAACCTGTGGTTACAGCGGTTCTGACATGACAGGACTGAACATAGAGCTGCAGTAGCTAAACAACATAATTAGCTAGGCAAGAGCCGGCACATTTCACCGGACTAACTCTACCTGGCTTTATTGCCTCTGCCTTTGTCTCTCTCTCTTGCTTACACCTGCAGGAAAATGGTATCTGCAGGTAACAAGTGCTGCTGCCTGGACTTGTCAAATCACCAGTTCACCACCACAGTAATGGACGTCTAACTTTTAGGCTCTCCTTTATCAAAGGTGTATGTGGTTGGAGTGGCTTTGTTTGTGTGTTTTTAACCAGCATTAAGAATTCCATGAGCCATTCTCTGTTTCTTTAATAAACATACAGACTAACACATATAGACTGCATCCATTAAGCTACATTTAGAAGGCAGAGAGACACCACTACCAACTTATGAAAACTTAAGAAACAATAACATACCATTGGCTTATCAAGTTGCTCAACATTTACTCATGCTTTAGCTTTATATTCAGAAGCAGCGCAAAGATACTTACAATAAAAAAAGACTTTATTTCTTGCTACTTGGGGGCAGCACAACAACCTTTAGTTAAGGTTAGCATCAGTTGTACGTCCAGCTGACACAGAGCAGCATTAGCATTTACATGAAGATGTGTTTTTGCCATCTAATGAAGTCGAATATTCTCTCTTCTTTCTATTTTCTGGTATCCAGCAGATCCTGGGGCAAATTAGCTAAGTACACAAGTTAGTTGCTGCCATCTGATGCTGTGCAAATAGCACACAGAGACTTTGAGGCTTTTTTTACTGAAAAAACTGCCTGCTGTTAGACCTGTCATAATAATTATGTTTTTGACTTGCGGTACAATATATGGACATGATCTCAATCATTTTGCTGACTTCAGTATGTTTACATGCATATTTGTTTATATAACAATACACCAACATTTTAGCTAACATTATGCAAGAATAAACAGCGAAGTTTTCCCGAGCACTGGAGACAAATCACATTTTACAAAGACATATGTGCACAGCCACAAACGCTGTACATACATATTACCTAATCGACTAAAGCATATTCCCTCTGACTCAATTCAGTATTCCTTCACTGATGTTTTCACACTGTTAAATTAATGCACTTTGGTCCCCACATTAACCTGGCATGCCCCCCACTAACAGCAATATGCACTGCTTCACTCAAGGAAGGGATAATTTTACAGTGACAAATCAATTTTTTCCACTTCCTGTCAGCTCTCTCCCCCAAACAGGCACTGGTTTTATAAGAGGGATTTCCTTCAAAACAAAGATATCTGAATGCCTGCTATCTCCCCATATTCCACTCAGTCCTCAAAGCTCCCATGGTGCTGAATGGCAACCAGAAGACTCTTCCACTCCCTCCTAGATGCCTAATGACGATGAGCTAACCTAACGAATGCTAATTCATGTAAAACTCTCTTTGGATTCCCCTGTGCATATGGTATTGAATTCATAGTAGCTATACAGAGCTGGAAAAATGGATGGTTAAGTGTGGTGTATCACCTGCAAAATACAATATTAAAGTCATAAAATAGTATGAATTGTTAGCTTTAATGAGACCAAAGTACAGCGCATGGAGTAAATAGTCTTACACCTTTCCTACAAGCCAATGCATCAATAATTTAGGAACCACTGGTCACAATATGTGCTTTACTTTTACTGCTTGTGTAATTTTAACAGAAAAATCTCTGAAACTAAAGGAGTGTTGTGCATTAGGTAGTTTTAGGATAGGCAGTACTGTGCACAGCTCACTCACATCCAGCTGCACTCTGCCGACAGTGCTGTGGTTTTGATGACAGTGGGTGTTCAAGGTGTGGGCTAAAGTAGAGCTGTTAGGAGAACTGTCATCTTGGGGACAATAGAACTATAAGACTCAAACCAATTCTCTCAGCAAGAGAACAAATCTTCGCCTGTCAGAGAAATGCAGGGAAGAAAACTTCATCCAGCTGACAGCCAGAGTGCTCCTTAATGGCTCTGTCCTGGCTGAAGAGGGCAGAATAAAAATACAAGGGCTGTTCTGTTGTTCAAGTTTCCTGCTTAGATTGACTTGAGTGTCTGCTTTTAAGTAGCTCGACATTGCCAGACCAAATGCGAGTTGGTCTGGAACCTTCTCAGTTCCTTTTCTGATTTCCAAGGGGTGCTATCAATGGCTGTAGATCACAATGCCTCTGGATGCAATTGGATAGACCTACAACTAAAAAGCCCAACAAAGGTGATGTAGCACTGACTGACAGACTACAGCATGCAGAGAGGAGCTGTGATGGTGTAGCATCAATGTGTCTGAACGAGTGCTGCCGTTTTTGTCCTCAGAATTTGAAACTCACTCGAGCACACACACGTAACATTAACTCATACTACACATTGTTAGTAAAGAATAGTTCATAAACTGTTAACTTAGTCCAAACTGATGTTTGTAACACTGTATTTTCTTTTGATGTTGACTACAATTTGGTTTTGCAATTAAATAATATGTCTTGTCATCTCAATGACAGACAGTTTACATACTGAACTGTCATTTCAAGAAGACAGAATGTTCACGTAAATAATTTCACATAGAGCAGAGAAATAAGCAGTAGTCATTTACAGAAACATAGTTTCTGAGTTTTGAGGTGTGGTATATTAATAAAACTAAAGGTATCAGTATTGGAATCAGTATCAAAAATTATCAAATGATACTGAGTCGTAATGGTAACTGCAAAGAATTTACATTGATACTCTTTGGTGAGTTGGAATACCTACTGATATCTACCAGAGAAAAGGAAAGTGGTACAATGGCTGACACATTTCCTTTGTGCTATAAATGGAGGCTTTACTTTTTCCAGGAGTAGGGTTGGGTACTTGGTACTTTTAAGGTCACTAACCAAATTATGTCGATACTACCAAGTTCCAGTTCACGTTAAATCTATTGGTGCCAAATTTTGCTACCTGAGAGCACTGGGTGAGAACACTGGGTTTAGACAAGAGCCTGGAAGACAGTCACGGAGCTCAAAGGAGCCGCCACTTTCTTCCTCAGACAGGAGGTGGAAGCACCCTGAAGCCAGTGTCCAGGAAGCCAGCTCCACAGCTATTTTGTCGGGTTGCCTGCGAGCAGAAACTATTGCTACGGCGCCGAGCTGCTGCAAGAGTTTCACCGTCTGTTCTATTTCATTTTCTACATTATATTAGAACTAGCCAAGTATCACTGCTAGACGAGCAGACACACATAGACACACACAAGCAGACTGAAAAAACAGAGACAGAAAATTAGTTCCATGTCACCCCTGCTGCTTGATCAAAACATACATTTTTGCTATTACAGAGTAAAGTAAAGCAGCCATTGGGTACTGGTACCACATTATAGGTACCAGTGCCGGCACCTGTATCACTTTAAATACGAGGAGTAGCCAACCCTACTCAGGAGATCATAACCAGTGGCAGACAGAATTGCATAGTGAAGGCAAAGCTGACAGGAAACCAATCTGAATGCCAATGGTGTCATTATTTTATAGCCATTACATTGTGCAATCAACATTTACTTAATAATAAATTCATGCAAAAACTTGTCTATTTCCATTTTAACACAGGTCATCTCACCATTAAAATGACATGTTATTAAAAAGTGCCTGTTAAAAGCATTAGTTTACTCATTTTAGTGCTTTCCTGCCAACAAGTTTTATTCTAAACAGGATGTTAATACCACCCTCCTCTCCAATACAATATACACCATAAAGCTATTAAGCTTCTTTTGTGCAAATAGACCCAAAATTGCAATATTTGTAGAATAACATGGGAATTGTTGCATTACATTATAGCAGCCCTCATTACTGAACATCTCCTCAAGGCTGATTTGAATCATTCTGCTGAATGTATGGATATATATATATATATATATATATATATATATACGTATTGTATTATTGACTGTGTATTCAAAATGAATCACATCAGTCTCAGTGGGTGAGAGGCACACAAAATCCAAAACAAACCAACAACCAAATGGATTTAAGAGAACATGGAAACATTTAAAGAGTTACGATTTGGCTGAAAATGCCTCGGGACGAAAAGCTATTAGAACCTGAGGGAAACTATTTTGCTACCTTCCGCTTCAAATTTGTGCATGATTGATGATCACGTAATGTAACAATGAGAGCTTTAACCCCACTGCTCCCCATAATGCCTCAATTCCCTCCTAAAGCTGCAAGAGCAGTGAAAATGTCAGATTTTGACAGTGTTTTTAAACATCCAGGATGACATTCCACCACACCTTGTTTTCATTGCCACCTGAAGAACAGTGAGGCAAGAGGTTCAGAAAAGGTCAGCGCTGGTTTAAATCCAGACAAAACTGCAAATTCATAGCGGTTGGAAAACAAAATGGTTTTTAAATGGCTGGGTTAAAGTATATCAAAACAGGGCCATGTCAAGAGTATGTCAGAACAGCTGAAAAGGAAAGCCGTACACTTAATCAAGTAAAAATACTGACATTTTCATGACGTATCCTAATTTGCAAAGGAAATATGGTCCTATGCCGTTGCACCTTAAATTTCAGACTCACCATCCAAAGAAAACAAAAGGATAAGAGTGGCCTCCCAGAGAGAGCAACACTGTATATGCAAAACACCACTTCAGGAAAGAATAAGTTCATTGAAAGCCAAAGAAAGGGAGCACTAAAACCATGCAAGAAAAAATATATACAGGCACACGTAATCACCCTTTTCCTGTTAAAACCACTAATAACATCTACGATGCTTAACTGGTACAAAACCCACCCTGCTCTCCACAAAAAAAGACAGAAACACTACACCCAAAGTGTGATTAGTTAGCTATTTATGTATGTAGCATAAGGAGCAATGGAATTTCCATTAGCACACTTTATTTCTCATGAGATTGTAAATACTTAGCGATTTCATGGAAGTCATGTGGGACGAGGACCATTACCATCAAGTCTCTAAAGAGGAATCCCAGCCTAATCGTAGCTCACACCACTTTATGTGCTTTTTTCTTTTTTTAAATTGGATTATAGTTTCTCAGAACACAGCATGGTAATTTCAGTAACAGTCATCCACTGTGATGTCTGTGGATGACCCACAGTAACTGCAACACTGTCTCTGAAGGATGCTGCTGCTGATTCAACCAATGTGATTTTTAGTATGTTGTGCACCACAAACAAAATATAAATTCAAAACAAGTAATTTCAATCAAAGGAAGGACACTGGGCAGAACTGTGTCCTAAGAACAACTAGGAAAAAATAATCTCTAATGGGCTCAAAGAGGTTCAAGTTTGACTAGATAGACAGATCATTTGCAAGCTCTGTTTATAACCCACTTATTCTCAAGTCTTCTGCAAGACCTCAACCTAAGCAGGTATGTTACATCTCTGCAACATACCTGCTAAACTGTCTTCTGGTACCAATTAGTTAAGTGACCATTCTGTTTTATTTCCTTTATTCAAGCATGAAATTAACAATGCTCTAAATTACAGCCCTTTTGCAACTGGTTCTGCATGATCCAATGTACTGGATCTATATTGGCACAGATAACAACCTTAATAAATGGATTGAATACCAGGCAGACATGCCACTTAAAGTACTATTCTTCAGAGCATGGTCATTGCTGTTGAGTAGAGCACACTGACAATAAGAGTTGTCATGCCAAAGTGTAGTCTGCATAAACCAACAGTAAAAGAATATCGAAATGAACCAACCATGATTTGTAAAATGCATCATTTGTGCTCACTCTCTGTGAAACCGCCCCCCACATACAACCATGTTGGGAGGGTCCCAATTCCCCATGTGATACAGTCCCCCTGAAGAGTCCTTATATTTATATCCGTTGTCAGTGCAAAGCTGGAGAGCCTTGCTGGCTCATAAATCTGGCCATGCTTAGCAAGCACAAATTTCCCCCTCATTAGAGCTCCACACCCCGTGGAGGGACCTGAAATACACACCAGTGTCGAATTCATGCCAATCAACCAGGAGTAGGAGGACTCTGCTGGAGGCTTTGACACCTCACTCATCTAATCTTAGTTGAATATGTCATTTGAATACACAACTATTTCACAACTGCTGATGCAATGATCTCAGGTTAACACATGGAGACAGTAATAACTACTTTTGATTGAGTGAAATCCCAAATGAGAAGCATATTCTAAAAAAATTCACCGCTGAACTAACTATGCATCCAACTGCATCCTAATGCCATTCTTCTGGGATTCGTCTATATACATTTAGGGATTGTGAAAAATTCACAGCACTGTGATGTCCATTCTGATTATCAACCCCCCTTTTGGCTTTATCCCGCACCAGTGTTGCCCTGTGGGTGGATACGCCCCATCTTTGAAGCCCAATCTAGAGCCACAGGGAGGTCTGGTATAAAATAGGCTCAATCTGTCTCCCCCTCTCCACCTCCCACACCAAGCCTTAGCCCTTCACTCAAGCTTCACTCTCTGCTCTCAGGGGAAACATGTATGTCAGAGACAGCAGGTGTGAAGTGAGATTAGAAAGCACAGAAAGAGGAGGAGGGGAGGGAGGATGATAATGGGAAGGGAAGTGAAGAAAAACACAAGGATAGTGTTGACGGCGTATGTGCCTGTGTCTCACTTTGTATGCAAGCAAGTTATGTTTAAGTTAATTCTGTATGCTTGTGCAGCAGCTGTGCACATACACTGCTAATAGCCTTTGTTTCTCCTCAGAGAGTGTCAGTCATCAGGCCCATATGATGGACAGCTTGGTGGCTGGCACCAGCAGATGAAGAAAGCTCCCAGGCCATCCACTCCTCAGAGAAGCAATTATCTTCTAGCCTCAGCTCCACACCATGGGCCTGCATGAGAATGAGCCCAAGGCCATGCCTCAATGTCTGGCATTCTCTCTTTGGAGATGCAGACCACATACACATGCACATACAACACAGAGTGACGGATGAACACCCAGGCTCACACGCACAAAGGGAGGGAGGCAGACAGACGAGAGGATACTGGTACTGTCCTCCAATGTTAAAGTTTCTTGAAACTGACCTGCTGGAACTGCTTAATGTATGAGAAATGCAGCGTGTCAGCACAGGTTTAAAGTGGGAAGCCTGGGGCTAGAATTGAAGCTACAGAAATTGACAGGTGAGGCCCTATGGCAAAGAGCAAGACCAGGTAAGCATTTCTGCAGCACCCTGAGGGCAGAATGAATGTAAAATACCTACATCGGGTAAGTTTTGACACAGTGACTGGCCTAATAAGCATTATCTGGTTGTTAAACTCCTCAGGCTGCAGCTCAACAAGCTGATTACCTGATGTCTGTATATAAATATGAACACAACATTAACTCTTCCTCAGAAATGACCAGTAACATATGAAATAACCAGTATTAGCATTATTTACTGATGGCACAATTTAGGATGTGGTTATAAAATTGAAAACCCCTGATTGGAAAAAAAAAAAAGAAAACCAGAAAAATGAGATAAAGCTTGTTTGGCATGAACAGCAGGCACATATGGCACATATAAACAAACACAAAACTACAGTCAATATTAGCCTGTTTGTTTATTTGCTTGCCTAGCCCATCACTTACATTGGTGTTTTGTGTCTGTGCCCAGAACAAACAGTATTTCAAGAGAATGCATCTCAACCAGCTGAAGACGCTTGTACTTCCCGCCCATTTCTCCAGAGATAAAACTGCAAACATTTTCACAGCTGCTCTTCCTGTTTCTTCCAACTGACAGTGAACGGCACAGTTCTCCTACGTCGTGATTCCTCCTTTAATATGAGGTGTATACATGGTGTGGTATATCATTGCAAGGTAACTGATAAATAAAACGTAATGAGAGGTGTTCATTTGACTAATATCTGCTATTGAAACATATTCATACCGGTAACATAATTAAATGTTTTTAGGAGGGATTCATCAAATTAGTTCTTTGGACTACGTACTTAAATTTCTTGTATTCATTAGTTGACATAGTATGCGCCAATACTGATGAAGTATTTTTGAGATAATAACAATACCGGGTGTTATTCCTCCACCACTCGGTGTCGCAGTGTCTTTTAGCTCAGCTGTCTGTTCCATCAGTACAGACCAGAGACTGACCTCTGGTGGCGCGTGCTAATGATTGAAAATCATACCATCAAGATTTCATAAGACCCTGGTAAAACCAAGCCATATGGAGCCACTACCTCTGTTCTACAGACTAAGACATTGTAACTAAATAAAGTAAGTACGAGTAATTAACAGTGTGCGAGGTTTCTGGATGCTTTTTTAAAATCATAAGCAGTCTCAAGCTAAGTTACAACTACACTATAAAAGGTAATTAACCGTTTTATACATATGGGATTTTTAACATCAACATAGCAGCAAACCATTATTGGCTATGTAAAGATATAGCAGTGTAATGGTGCCCTGAGCAGTGAATGAAGACACGCCCCAACACGCATGTATGTGAGTCTCTCCTTCCATTTCCCACTGGCTTGTTAATCACTGCTGGTCTGCACTGCGCTCATATGGCAGTTACCGGTGAAAAAGCTATCCCAACCCAAAGTGGCGATGTCGCTGTGGAAGAGTAATGTCCACCCTGCAGTTGCCCCCCAGATTAACAATAGCCTTTTTAAACCGAGATTCCGCAATTCTACCACTTCATTACGCCAGCTTTGCTTTGTTTTAGACAGAATGAAACAACACTAGCATAATGCCTCCCAAGTGTGTGATTTTAGACAGCATGCTGGCATTCCAGAAACAAAAGAAACATGGTGAGCATGACATGTAACACAACAGCGTCAACCTCTAGTCTGACATGCGTCGATCAGCACTTTCTAAACACTAACACTGGCATAACGTGGCAATAACAATCATTTACTGACCCTGTTATATGGAGGCTAGTCTGAGTGGGCGGAAGTTCGCTGCATAGATCAGCCTCTCATTGGGTGGAACGAGCCACCCGCTGAAGTCACGCCCTACCACCTCCGGTTGTGTAGTAGTTTTCAACCGTTTTCAACATGTCCTTTACTAACTTTCGCGGTGTTTGATCTTGCAGGGATGTAGCCATTTTTCTGCCATGGTTCGCGTCCTGTAGGCGATATTTTTGTGGGTGTGTTGTACCAAAACCTGTTTCCCCCCGGCAATATTTTTGCAAGCGCGCTGTTGCTGTGGCACCGCCCAGAACGATTGTGATTGGTTGAAAGAAATACAAGCAGCTGGGGCGTTTTTTTCTCCAATCTTAAAGTGAGAGTCGGCCCAGCCTGACCTTTCTTTTCTTGAGAAAGGTCTGGTGAGTGAGACTATATGGAGGCTGATCTCGTCCCCTGCTCAGAGGGTCGGGAGCTCCCAGAGCTCATTGTTTCTCTAATTTGCGGACATTTTTTGGTGCGGTTATTCTTTGAGTTGGCTGCTAACTTATGCTAGCTGCTTTTTAAATCTAATGGTTGTGGATAAGACACATAAAACATCGTCAAAACGCCATGTTCCCATCCTGTCCATGATCCTGTCCTGCATGCTGTCCCTTTTACACAGATGTTGATTCAACTCTGTAACTACCTCAGCCCAATATTCCCGCCTTGAATAGGAAGCATAGAAAGGGCTACTGTTGCCACTGTTAGCACTGTTAGCACAGCTAGTATGGCTAGCACTGCTGGCTGCTGCCATTTCCACTCAGCCACCTCCATGTTTGCTTGTGATGTCAGAGGTGAGAGCCATGTGGAGGCAATCCTAGCCTAGACTGTGAATGGTGTATACAGCACCTTTAATCAATCATCAAATCTGCATTCACACATTTCTAAAGCAGCATTTTCATGGAGGGGTAATGACAGTGAATACTGAAAGTCATGATTCATGGTAGACCATTTCCTCTAACACCTGTTTGACTGCCACTAAACAAACTTCTCCCCAGGGATGAGTAAACAAAGCCATTTTAACATTTGTCATGGCAAATTACCAGAGAACATGTGCGTAATCAGTGATCAGAGTCCTTAACTTCGCTGACGAACTGATGGTCAGTGAACTCCCTACACAAAAATCTTTCACAGATGTGTGGAAGCTTCAGTAAGAGGTCTTGTTTACGAAGCGGCAGCCCTGGTCTTGTTTATGTAGGCTACTTGGTGACTTCTAGGAACAGACTGTTGGCAGAATACACTGACCTTTCTCAACAAAGCTCAACAGCTACGTTGATCTGTCACAATAAGTGTAAGTCTAAATAGACTTAGCAAAGATAATGGCAAGAATGTGTGACTAACAGTGACTGCGGCAGAAAAAAACCCAGTTACTAATAGAAAAATGGTATGTCTTTCTTTGTCAAACAAGGAAGCGCCTCCGGCCAGAATGAGCCCGAATTCCTTTCTCTTTGTTTTTTCCTCCCTTTTCTTTTTGTCTCCACCAACTTTATTGTTGCTGCTGTGTGCTGTGTAGACATAGCTGACAGAGAGATGACACTTAGCACACAGATACACACATAGCAACTCCTGCTTCTCTGTGTGCTCTGCTAATATTTACACTGCCAGGCCCGAACACTGCCACTATTGAGTTTGGCCATTCAAAATAATGTTTGACTAGCATTAGAACAACAGTGAGGAAACACTGTCTGGGCAATAAGGCCAGTGCCCTTCAGGTTGCGGCCCAGATTGAAAGGGGAAGACTGAGGGTGTGGACTGATGTCATCTTTTCACACTAGTTAAACATTTAGTGAGTCAGTGGTTTTTACGTTGTTGGTTTTTCTTTGTTCTGGTCTTTTGTGTATGTGGAGGTGCGTGGATTGACTGATGTTATGTGTGGATATGGCATCTGACATTTGCTTTGTGTCTTGTTAGTCATGAGCAAGACAAAAAACAAACGAATAAATAGATTTACATGTTTCAGGTATCACTCACAGAGTTAGTCCACTGATGTAAAGATGACTGTAAGTTCTACATTTAAAATAAAATCACAGCAGATCAATGATCTAGTTGAGCTCTCCTTCTGAGTGATAAGTGAGGTTTTGTGGAACAACCTGATCTGACCTGAAGAGGAATTCCTTTGACTTTGTGAAACATTAGCCTGGGTCTGTGTTAGCTCAGGTTAAGTGTTTACAGTCTTTGATAGCCAGCAGGCAGGGGTTCACTGTCCATAGGTCTGTCATCATACTCACTCCAGCAGGTCATAAAATCTTACAAACAGGTTAATCAGTGTCTAGTGCTTAGGTGTAAAGCCAACCCAGTGTGCAACTGCAGCGTACACGCTCTAAAACAAAGAAACCTGCCCTTTTTTCAATATCCTCCACAAACCATATACTGAAAGCTGAGACTGATAAAGAGAGAATGACTGAAAAATGCAGCTGATAGAAAGACAGGTCAAAGAAAGATGGCACTGTGTGTTTTTAATATAGATGTAAGAGCAACAGCGGTGGGGGTGGGGCAGGACAGGTACACAACACTGGCAATCCAAAGTGAGTATCTTTCATGGATAGTACTGCCATCTCCTGGTGAGAGACATTCAGTATTCATAAGAGTTTAACACAGTATGTCGATATTTTTTTCTACAGATTTACTGAAATTGAACATTAAAACTAATTTGACATGCTTGACAAATATCTATAGTTTAGGTAAGGATGTGTGTTTTTTAATATACACACTACAGACACTGATCAATTAATAAACACTGATGTCTGTTAAATGTTTACCAGTGTTAGAGTACAGCATGTGTCTTTGAAGTTCAGAGATCATTAGAGATAAGTTATGTTACATGATATACTGTACTGGATGCTAATGTATCTATGTCTTTCTTGATACCTCAAAAATAGTTTAAAATGATCGAAATAATATCGAAATCACAATATCACAATTTAGCCAAGTGCAATATCTAAATTGCAGGAGCTAAAACTTTTGATCGAAGGTAAAATATGTAATAATATACCAATTTAAATGAAGCACTGTGGTGCTACAGAGATGCCCAGGCCTACAAATCATACTCTATTAGTAAGGGAACCTGCTTGTTTAGTAAAGACCCCACCAGAAATCACATCATCATTTTATCTATTTATTTATTTTTTCAGTGAAAAAGAAATCCAAAAAGTTGGAATGACTGTGAACAAAACTAGAAATGGCTTTATATTAAGATATATATATTAGGGTTAATTTGTTACTCTGAAAATTGCAGGTGCAAACATCTTAAACAAGTTTAAGAGTAATAGGTAGTTCTAGCACTGAAAAAGTTTGAACTGCGTGTTGGATTGATTGATTTTCTTTATTTTTCATGCACACAAATATGTGTCCAATACTTTTCACAAGACACCATTACAATTTTGTTGCATTGCTCAATCCAAAATACATGTTATCTTACTGCTCAGTCCCAAACAAAATACTCTGCCTTCTATCCCAGATCCAGCAAACAAAGTCTGCCACCTAAAAAAAAGATTCATCCCTCTGAAGCATAACTCCGACTTTTTCATGGTCATCCAACCAAAAGAAATAAACATGAATGGAGGTCATTTTATGACAAAGAAAGAGCTAAAAGTTTCAATTTTGGGCCCCATAGGTCGTAGAACTGCCAACATACATGTCAGCACTGACAGCAGTTGAACTAGCAGCTGGAAATTAAGAGGTGAAAGCAGGACGGGGAACTGTCAGTTGAAGTCTAAGCAATGAAAGCAAACGTCATGCCATGTGACCTTCAGGTCTCCCCACAGATTTTGATGTCACTTAGATTTGGACATCTAAAGCAACAAATGCAGTGATTTCACTGTAACGATTCCTGGCTGCTTTCTGAAGTGTGTTCAGGGTCACTGTCCTCGGAAGGAACCTCAGATTTCCATTTCTTGTCCTCAAGGGATTTTGGCTTTTTCAGGTGAGCTCTGACAAAGTTCAGTCTCTCTTTCTTCTGGCTCTCCTGACAGTGAGATTCTCGTGGACCTTTTATTATGTAGCCCTCTTTCACCGAGTTGGCAAGAGACAGTCTGGGTTAAAACAAATTTACCTTGTGCCTGAAGGTCAGCTTGAATCTGCTTGGCAGGTGACTGAGGTGCTATCTCTGGTATTTGAGCGACATTTGTTCCCTGGCCGCATTCTGAGAACTAAGATACTGTGCCATGGGCACATCAATATAACATTTGGTTTTGGGAAACAAAGAACACAGAGTTCTCTGAAGGTGAAGCATCGATCCAGGATTTTTTATAATCTTGCATATATTGTTATAAGCAAATTAGCTATATTTTGTACTCAGAAGTGGCAGAATAATGTTCTTTATATTGTTAGCTATGTGAGTCAACTATCTAAGAGATGCCAGTGATACTGATGATATAATCATTATCTAAGTGAAAGAAGGCATTATTAAAAAAGTGCACTGATGCACATATTATTCATGGTGCATGTGGTGTGGTGAGTGGTGCAGAGATGTGCAAAATGTCTGGAGGCCTGTCATTAAACACGTACTTGCTCTAGCTATTAAAATCCAATGCATCGACTTCAAGGTGATTGTGAAGGCCTCTGCCAAATACAACCAGGTCAGTAACAACAAAGTGACTGTTCAGTATCACTCCCTCATATTAGCTGAGGCAATTATCCCTCTAGTTTGGCACACAGCATGACAGTTAACACTTTATTGTTGGTGGAGTCCTTTTATTTCTTAAGACAATGCCTCTGCAACACCTTACTGTTTTCAACCTGCCACTGCCTATAAAACGTTAGACAAATATTAGCTTTGGCAGGACATGACAGCCTATCAGAACAGTGAAAGTCATTGGCCATATTAAATGGTTTATAGATTCGACACCTGAAGAGAAAAAAGCAGGCAAAGACAAAGGGCACAGAAGAGAAGGGGAGGTGCTAGGGAGGGTGGAGTACATTGTTCATTGTTAGAATTTGTTTCAGCAAATAAAGGTAATGCAGAGCAAACATTGATACTGGGGAAGTAAAACATATCACAAAGATATAAATAAGTACACAGCACTAGTGTGGCCTGCTAAACATTTATTATAACTTGGGTTTTAATTGCTGACTCATCTCAAAACATGGCAACATCACTAAAAACAGGTCAGATGAGGCAATAAACAGGTGTAGTCAGACAATCAGACGAACTGAAAACAAACTTCCAGGTTAGCCGAACTTACTTTATCTTGTTACGCAGTTACATTATAAGCGCCCAGCAGAATTTATAGACCAATGTCCAGGTTCAACTTTGACCTTCTCTACTGTATTTCCCTTAGTTAGGATAATATTTAATTCATTTTGAAGGGATTTTTTTTCTTTTGGTACGTACACTTTCAGGTTTACCAAACAAAGTAGTAGCTACTCTGGCAAAACTGTCTGAGCTTCTGACCACTCGTGTTTACGCCCTGGTGAAACCCCAAGTATTCCATAATATCACTTTGGTAAATGATAGAACTGACTGCCAGATTTTTTAAACAGGCTTGGGCAGTATCTATGGCGCTACCTCCGAGCCCCCCTGATCGGCAACCTCACTACGTTCTGCAAGCTCTCCTAGCTATTCCAGTCTAATAGACAAACAATAAACTCACAAAATGTCAAGAAAGGGAATACACTAAACAGAGAAATACAACTGTACACCTTCTGAATTCACTAAAATAACATTAGCTTAACTGCCATGTTAAATCATTGTAAATTACACTTCATTCAAACTTGACTCACCAAAACCATCTTGGTAAGTCTTGTTAGTCATTTAGTCAACTGTTCCAACAATTACCAACTCTGGTTTGGTCAAAATAAACCCTTTATTGACCAAGTTAGATGTGAAAATATGCTGTTTTCCCCCGCAGACTCTCTCGGCTGTTGCAGGCCGACTGTTTACAGTTCAATAACGTTACCCCTCTATGCGTTATCCCCTTAACTGGCAGTCACCATGTTTGTCAGCTCAACTGCCTGTTTCACCAGACTGACATGTGGTGGCACATGACCTGCACTACATTCAATACATCCTCATTTTAATCAGTACTGAAAATTATACCATCAGGATTTCAAAATACCCTGGTATACCGTAATATCGTGATACTGCAAAGTCTACTTTGAAATCACAACCCAAGTTGTTGTAAGACATAGTTTCCTTAAATGAGGCATTAATGAGAGAACCATAATGCAGAAGAAAACTCCTTGTACAATCAAAAAAACAAATGTGTCCACTCATATAAAGCCTGTGATGTCTGACTAATGTGGCTCCCAGCCTAATGTAGAAAGGTGAAAATGGCTCCTTTCATTTTCTGACTAATAGATGTATGGTAAGAGCTTTGAAACAATGCACCTTACACGATGCAGCGCTAGAAAGACCAACTGGTTCCTCCTCAAAGAGATCCTGCATCCTTCTTAAGTGCTCCAGTGTCTGTGTTCTAAACCTGAAAATGTGTTTTTAAGTGTCTGACATACAATGGAAGTTATTTCAGTAGCTTTCACTGGGCTAATCACCATCATCACTTTAGAAATATATAAATATATATTTTTTTTAATTCTATTGTAAATATTGTATTATAAAATGTAGCAACTGACATGAATGCCATGTCATTGTCAATAGCTAATAATAGGGGTTATTGTGTGGTTTCTACTAATCATATTCAATGTGACATCGGCTTCGCTAAAAAGAGCTTCTCTAAAACACGCTCTACAAAAAAAAAAAAAAAGAGTCAGTATGCTATTTTCTTGTAACTGTGAGCTCAGTTGAAAAGGAAAGCAATTATGTCTCTTTTGAAAAGCCACTTGGACAGCTCTTGTGGCAGCCTGTGAGTAGCCCCACTCATACATGACTCATTTCTACTCATTTTCATCCAGCGACTGAAAATGCACCACACTCTACCGCGCCAGCTTTTGGTGCAATTATAGTCGGGTTCCTCTACACACTTATCTTCTCCATCTGAGGTCAACCCAGGCCCTAATAACCACATGCTTTCCAATCCAGCGGCTTGAAATAGACTAGTGTATTTCAATTGTATTTCCTATTGGAGGTCAAAGTTTTGGCATGTGAAACTGAGATCACTGCCTGGTTAAAGGAAATCTCAACCTTACGTCATGCTTGTTCCTTTGTATGGAGCTACAACAGTGACAGTAAGTTTTGGCACTGATAAAAAGTCACTGAAAAAACAAAACAAAACATGGGCATTGAAAATGGTTTCATTTTGATTTTCTTTTGCATTCTGATCTGATTTTCACTGACAATCTTCAGATTTTTTCTTGATGTCACTCCATTGTCAGTGTCAGATTTTGTTTTGCATTTACAGATTTTTTTTGTTAATCTATTTTTCAGTTTAACTTTCTGTCACCGTTTCGTAAAGGGGAAGACTTTAAGGGTAGGAGCAAGGACAGTGTGATTTTAATAAAATCTCTACATCTCTACGTCACTCTTTAGGGTCCACAGTCCCCTCCAGAGCCTGGATTCACCACCAGGTCTCCCAAGCAAAAAGCAGCTCACTTGCTATTTTTCAGCGGAACTTTTTTCAGTTACTGTCATTGTTCTAGCTCCATACATTTGCACCACAAAGCTAGAAACATGCAAAAAAAAAACATACGCTAGATCTCGATGTTGTTATTGCTGAACGCTCTTGTTCCTAAGCCCAAAACACATCAGTCAAAATTATCTATCAGGATAATGATGTTAACAGTTAGCCATTAATCACATAATTGCTAATCGGTTAACCGCAGACAATATTTTTAACAGTTATACATGTTGGTCTCTAGGTTAATTTTGCTACTCCTCAGTTTACTGCACAGGGCCCCACCCGGGTCTGGTGAGAGCTAGCTAGCGGAGTCGCTAATTCAGCGATTACACCCAGTAATGCCGTTCTGACCCAACAGCATCATCATTGGAAACGTGGTGGCTACCCTCCCGTCTCCACCTAGGTCGCACCAGGGAGTAAGCCGCTGAGTTTTGAGCTGAAACCCCCTTTAGCATTGTTATCACTGTTAGCAGTGTTAGCATGGTCCTTGGTGCTAACATGGTTGACAATGTAAAAGGGGTTTCGTGGCTCATAAGGAAGCTGCTTACTCACTGGGGCTACCCGGGGGGAGAATGGAGGGTGGCCACCATGTTTCCGCAGCAATGCAGTCCCACCACTTGGAAAGAGTGGCGCCGCTAGCTAGGGTGGTGCACAGCACGGAGCTGCCCATAGAGACCTGGGGTTGGGCACTGGCAGTAGGCAGCTGCCTGTCAGCAAACCCAACAGAAAATAAAAGGCAAGACATTTACAATTTCACCACCTCTAAATGAACAGCACTTTGAAATGCATTGCTAAGGCTCACGGAGAGAGATGAGACTTAAAGGAAAGGCCTGTAATGTATTTTATAGGGATGGGCAGCACAAGAAAAAACACTATTCGAAAATCGTGGCAACTATTCGACAATTTTTCGAATAATCGAAAATCGTGACCCATCCCTAGTATTTTATGTCTTTTTTTTTTTTTTCCTTAAAAAATTAACCAGTTAGTTGGTGGTTGGTCGGTGTCGGGCTATCGAAAGCAAAATTTCCAGAACTGAGATTCCCACTCAGGAAGCAAAAATTTGGAAGCATCACAAACTCAATCAAAGAAATATATAATTTAAAACAAAACTTGAAAAGTTCATTTATACTTCATGTACAATGTATTAAATGTATTAAATGGCAGTCCATCCCATATTCAGTGAGGTTCTTTCCACCAAAATTTGCGAGCTGGCAACAAAGATTCATCTTTTGGACGTTGTATATTGTAGGTAGTGATAATAAGCAAGGCCAAAGACATTTTTGTGTCTCTATCCCATTTCTATTCTGATACTGTAAAGTCAAAGTTTGTTTTTTTGTTTGTGTTTAGAAAAGCAGAGCATATAGATTTGTCAGTGTAAGTATTTGCAAAGCTGTAGTTTGTTTGGGTGATCATTGATCAAACACTGACATGTTTTTCCAGGAAATACAAAGTGCACGTACAGACACGCACTATTTGTCTGTCCCCTCTTCTACAGTGAATGACAGACAGTTAATAATGGCAAAGGTGCAGAGGGCCTTTATTTACTGTTTCCAAGAGGTGAGTTAAACATTAATATTATATAGCCATATACACCTAGCTGTCATTTATTTGGTCCGGACAGCTATGGCAGTGTTATCTTGGCCAAATGAATTATGATTCTGCCCCATGCTGTAAGATAGGTCACCCTCATAAATGGATAAGGGGGGTATGAGCAACATGACAGTATTTAATAGGGACATAGATACTATACTGGATAGCAAAGCAAACAGTGGTTTATGAAACCAAAGTACAGGAGCCTCCTGTCCGGTCCAGCTGGTATTTTCAGCCATGAAAACAGGTTTCTTGAAAGAAAAAAAAAAAAAAAGAGGAATTATTAACTAAACCTAAATCCCACCAAAGTGAAGGCAGTGCAAACAAAAACTGATAGGGTCCCTGCTGTAGTTTTGTTTACGCCAAACCAACACTTGACTCATTTCTTCTAAATGTTAGATAGCCAAAGCCCTCCCAGTATTCTGACCTTGCACATATCAGCTCAGCTTTTATTTGCTAAACAACAACGGGGAACATGATTTTCCTTAGTGAAATGATAAATAAGTGACTTATTCTATGATTACACAGATGCTGGCACATTTTATTAGCCTTTTTCACTGACACAAGCCACATCAAACACTCCGAAATGCAAACACAGAGTACATTAGGTTGAGCTGTTTTCAGTGGCCACAGCTATGCCTCTTGAAGATAAGAAATGGCTTAAATGTCAATGTGGTTTAATGAGGGTGGTCTGCTTAATTCAGTGTGTTGCAATGGTGTCTAAATTCAAAGGTCTGACCATGTGCACTATATTTGCATTTCATTCAACTCTTAGACCTTTGCCAAGTCCTACCCACGTTAACTTCAACTTTTGGCAAAGCTTTGTCTTGACAAACTATGTCCAAAATAAGCAAACGAAAACCTTCCTTTCACTTACAGACAATGATTCACACCATTAATGATGTTTTTCCAAATCTAAAAAACTGAGCTGCTCTTAATCACTCTCCTGAGAGGCTGAATCTGAAAATGCTGGTCACAGATGACAGGGATAAAAAAGCCTTACTAAAACGATGTGTTGCAAGCATAAATCATCAGAGACATGTGCAGCATTACCCGTAAACAGAACAACTTGATGTTGCTTCCAACTCTTCAGTGTCTGTCTATTTCATTGCACGGGTGTCATTACCTGCAATGTTGCTGTCAGACAACCTTGTGAGCATGAAATTATTTGATCGATGGTCACGATGCAGCAGCACATTAATTACTGATGGTATTCATTATCATTGGCATGTAGCTTGTTAGCTACATATACGTCTTTCTGAAATAACTTGAAATGTCTCGGCCAATAAAAGGATTCAAGATAATTCTGCCAAACTGAGACAGCCAATGCCCAACACACATTCACAATGACACATCAAAATCTCAAAAAAAAAAAAGGACAGCAACACTGTTTAATATAATCTCAAAATAATGCATCTCAATTTAAATAGCATCTCTCACCTTTGACTAACAAACACCAGGCCCTTTTATCATCTTACACTTTTATTTTTTTCTGAATTAGCTGATATGTGTTGTTGTTAAGTTGCCTTTCAATGTTTGTGTGTCGCTGCATGTGTCTTGCATGTTTAACCATTCCAAGTATACCTTGTCATTAAATCAAACGTGGTATAATTACAAAGCGCCATTATCGCTGCAATTAAAAATGATTAAAATACAACAAACACTGAACTTTGCAACCAAAAGCTGGTGGCTGGCTGCCAGCCTGGCATCCATTTCTGTAAGCTACTTTTGGGCCATGGAACATTAAGCACAAGCCTTTAGCCATTTTCTCAATATCAGGAAAAACTAGAAACACTATAGATGATATTACTTTGTCGCTTGTTTCCACTCAGCACCTTTTCTTGAATATTTGTCTCAATCCTGTTGTAAAATCACAGAAGACAAGACAAGACAGTAGAGTGGTGATATTTTATATACTTCAGGGTCCTAAGAAGATGGCTGAGTGTGCTGAGTAACATAAAGTGGAAATGGTAGAAGCTACTGCTGTGTGCAGTGGTGCAGATGGCTAATTTGCATTAATAATGTCAGTAGATGTAAAAATCAGGACATGACTCCTAAATTATTTTGTAGTGGTGTGTGGACACCACAACAGCATAGTCAAACGTTCACAATCTGAAAGTAAAAGGAGACCCGGAGTTAAAACAAGGATGATAAAGAGAGAGCGAGAGCGATAGGAAACCACGCATACTAGATCTTAATGAGTGAGGGTGGATGGAGATCAGTCTCAACACTGTCATCACAACAACAACCACAGCCAGTAAAAAGTCAGCCTGGGATTCACAGCGCCTTAGTAAAACCACACCACTGACAGCTGTAGAAACTGAAGGCTCTGCCAGGAACACAAGGAAAACATCCAACCCACTTTGGCTGAGAGTGTTTATCCCTCAACAATGCCTTCCAATATTTTTCATGGATGCAAAAACCCAGAGCTTTCATTGTTCTTGGCAGAGACCTTCATGTCCTGGTTGGTGTTGACGAGGAACCGGCTTAACGGCAATCACTTGCAAATGTATTTATCTTTTACAGCTCATGATTGCAACTGTTTTCCGCCAAGGCAGAAGCCAGGGGGTCTGAGTAAAGGCCTTTATTTGGGATTCCTAAAGGACAATTAATTTTACTTGCATGTTATCTATTTATGCATTAATATGGTTAGAGAAGGGTAAAAACCCAGGTGACTCAGTGCATCACAATGAGCTATTTTAACAGTTGGTGTGCTTTTGAGCCAAGGAGTCATTACCCAAAGACAGAGCAATGGGATGACAAATGAGGCCTCTAAGTGAAACAAAGCCAGATTAGCACATTTCTCTCCTCTGAATAAATACAGAGAGCATCTTTTTGTGTGGATAAAGGATAAGGCCCTGTGTAATCTATT
Source organism: Epinephelus moara (assembly GCF_006386435.1). Lineage (NCBI taxonomy): Eukaryota > Metazoa > Chordata > Actinopteri > Perciformes > Serranidae > Epinephelus > Epinephelus moara. The sequence continues at coordinate 37,993,413 of NC_065506.1, forward strand.
TATAGTATTTGTTTGTATTATGTTTGTAATGTGGCAGATGGTGTAGCCCTGCTCGGTGGTAGCATTCCTGAATGGGATTTGGTACAGTCAAATTCAAAAGTTATGGATATGGCATTATGTCTGTGCCACAAGCGGATGCATTTTCTGAGAGCAGCTTCTATTTCATAATGTTACCAATATGGTGGTGTATAAACCACGGCACATTCAGTAATGTGGGGATTATGGCTACTGCAGGGTTATGCATAAATTCAAGGACGGAAAATATTGTTTCCGTTTTCCTTCCCACTGTTTTGCTCTTAGGTTCAGCTGTGGTCTCACTGGCAGTAGAAAATACTAAAGAGGAACTCAAAAACTATTTAATATATTTATGTCACTGAATGAAAACTAAAAGACTGAACTAAAAGAGGCTATTGTGCCGTATTAAACAGTCCAAGAATAACCTCCTATAATCCACTATTTAAGAGTCTACAGTCACGCTAGCTGCTCTGTGAGGCTGTACTAAAGCACAGCAGTGCACTGAGCTGAGCTGAAGGCTCAAGTCAGTATGATAACATGCTGATGTTTAGAAGTTACAATTTTAACCATGATCACTGTCATAGTTTAGCATCTTAGCAGCATGCTAACATTTGCTAATCAGCATTAAAAACAAAGTACAGCTGAGGCTGATGGGAATGTCTTTAGATTTGCAGGTATTTGGCAGCCCCCAGGAGCAGCACTGGGCTTTGAAGTGGCCAAATGTGAAATTATAATTACAGGTCCGTCATATGATACAATGGAGTCCAAAAAACTTTTTCCCATAGACTTATATTATGAAAGAGACGTCTGTTAATCTGTAGATACATTTTTTGAGCATCACAGCCCAGGCAAAATGACTCATTTCACTATCAGGATTATATCCATTCTGTTATTTTCATCCCCATTCAAGTTAGCGGAAGGCTAAACAGGAAGTTAGTCACTTGTCACTTGGCTGGTGGAAATCTCTGGTGTGCCTGCTCTATGGTCCCCAGGATATGGAATATCTGGGTAATTTCTACCACAGAAATCGAGCTTTTTTGGCTTAATGTGCCACGAAACAAGATTCATAAGAATGAACTGTGCCCAATAATATTGACATGTCATCGGTATTGGCCAATATCAGCTTTAAAATAAAATCAGAATTGTTCAACATGCTTTTTCTTATTTTGCACAATGAATGAATATTACATACATTGAAGAGCATTGTAATTCATGTCTCCATCTGCTAATGGGCCATCACGATAAGTGTATGCATGCATAATATGATGTTAATTCTACTATAGAGGGGACTTGATGATCACTAAAATTAGGTGGGGAAAAGAGTGGATATATCGACATCGGTATAGGTTATCGGTTGAAGGAGTTGTTACATATCAGCATATTGGATATTGGCAAAAAATCCAATATTGTCCATCCCTAGTGCCCGCCTCTAACACTATACCCAGTTATCATTATACACCCATGGAATTTGGTCATGAACCAAAGTGTTGACCAAATCACAAATTTTATTAGAAATTATCCTGAGGTAGGCATACGCGTCTGTACCGACTTTCATGACAATCCATCTTATAGTTGTTGAGATATTTCCCTCAAAACAAAGATGTCAACCTCATGGTGGTGCTAGAGGAAGAGTCTGGGGATAATCGAAGTCATTAGGATACATCATCCAGAAACATGGTATGTCTGCGCAACATACCATGTTTCTGGATGGTGCTAGAGGAAGAGTCTGAGGATAATCGAAGTCATTAGGATACATCATCCAGAAACATGGTATGTCTGCGCAACATTTTGTGCCAATACATCTCATATACATTGAATGAGATCCCTGGAAAAGTGAAGAGTTTCACCTGTTGGTGCCGCTTAAAGGAAAGGTCAGGGGAATGTTTAAGTCATTAGGACTTATCCTCTGGGCACCATGGATATCCGTTCCAAATTTCATGGCAATCCATTCATGTTTGTTGAGATATCTGAGATGGGACCAAAGTGGTGAACCGACTGACATCAGCATCCCTATATGGAGCGTGGCTAAAATGTTTAATTGCAAGGGGACACTGCACCATGAGATAGTGTTAATACAAGATTAACCACTCAAGAAATACATTTATCCTTTATGGCTGTAATGTGTGCTTTCTCCTATTAATATGAGACATGCAGCAGATGAGATCACATCAGGAATCAAGTCCTCTAACAGAAAAGCAAATATCCAGGCCAACTACCTCCTCCGTGTTAAACAAGGATGCTGTAATTGCTGGAGCTCATCTGCATCCCGATGTCCCCCCATTCCAACACATTAGCTCCCAGACAGTTGCAGCCCTGACATATTGAGATGTAGTGCAAGAACTGTGCTCTGGGCACCAGACGATGTGCAGCTAATGCACTTTGCTAATGTATTATTTAGAAAGTGGCCTTGCTAATTGAGTTTTAATGTCAGTGGCCGCTCTCCCACATGTGTTTGACTGAGCACAGGGGAAAGTTTAGATGTTGATAGATTACAGCTGGCCACTGGTGGCAGCTCCAAAGGTCATGGGCAATGCTGGGGCAACCACCGTGACCTCAGCTGTTTATGAAGGAAACCTGCCTGCTTTTTTCACACCTATGAGCATTTTACTTGTGTTTAAAATGTAGATATTATTAGAAAGCTCCTTTCTTCATAAAACAAAGTGTGGTGTATGAAAAAAGCTTTAACTGTGCACATTTGTAGCTATATTTAACACAGCAAACAGTAGGTTGATTCAGAGTTAATGTGGGCATGTATGTGAAAGCTTCAAATAAGATAATCCACATCCATACAAACCACGCAGAAAATATTAAATTACCACAGCAATCAATCAACGCATATATGTGGAGGATATGAAAAGCTCATTAAAGACATCTATAACACCAGGGCAAAGAGGAAACTGGTAAATGTTTGCAACTTGAACTGAATCTAAGTTGGGGAATAGTACAAGGTTTGTAAGTTGGAATTTGAATATGCTCCCTGAATAAACAAGGAGAAATTTGCATTTTAAACAGCAACACATTATGCGCTGCAGCTTTGTGGAAATCATTAGTTACACACTTCCTTGCAATTATTTTGCAAGTTCACCCCACACGTTGTCTATGATAGGAAGGCACAGAGAAAGGCTCTAGTCTTTATGAGAATCACTCACCCAGAGCACAAGATAAAGCAGAGCAATAACTTATTTCAAAAAATCCCAACCGGCTAATTAACATTGTGAATTCAACCAGAAAGTCAGTATTCCTCTGACTAGTTTAATTGCATTGATGTGTGAGCCACAATTTAACGGCTCAAATAGAGAGCTGCTTTGGTTCCCATAAATGACGGTATTTCCTCACCTCAAAGACTGTAACAGGATTTTTTTTTTCGTGGCATAATCAAGTTTAGCTTTACCTGAGCTCATTTGATGATTTAATAGACTTAAATGAGTTTTCCTCCCAAGGTTAATTATGAAGCACTGAATTAAATTTGCCACTATGCGATTGCTTATTTATAAAAATGTCTTCAGTTCTGCTCTGAGGTAATATGATTATTGGATTGAACTGAATACCAGCCAAAGCGTGTTGTGTGCTTAAGCTTGCTGATGAATTCGAAGGGTCACTGAAAATGAACATCCTCCTTGGTTGTAACAACTAATGCATGCAGAGCAGACTAAACTTTTGGTCTTACAACACTACATCATAAACTGTTAATCAAAATAATGTTTACCACACAAGGTCCAGTCACTGTTTAAATTGTGTATAGTTTGTCACTGAAATTGACCATTTAGAGTCTAATCGGTTCCTAAGCGATTGTTCACTTGGCAAAGCAAACTTCCAAGGCACACATCATTAACTGACTAGGTTAGTCTGCAGGATGCCATGTTAATCTATAAGAACCCTGTTAAACACTTGCACATACACTGCGTCCTATCATGGATGCAATCAGAGTTTAGGGCAACATTCGCAGCTCTGTCGCAGTCTTTATTGGATTTAGGGAAGTTTACAACCGGAGCATCATTATCCAAGATGGTATTACATTTATCAATTCATCTGTTAGTCCTCATTGTAATCACTGACTTTTGCCAGAACCATGCAGCTTTAGTCTCAGTCCTTTAGCAGAAAATCATGTACATCGCCATTATGTGCATACTTAAGAACCTTTTACAGGGTTCTCATTTTCAAATGAGTCAGCTGAAACATTGAAAGGACAACTGGAGCTAATGTTAGCATCATTAGGTAGTTAGCTAAAGTTGAAAAAAATCTGTCAGCCTCAGTTGTTATTTCAGATTGCTAGACTGAAAAGTTGCTTTTGTCTACCTCTGCTTGAACTCAAGGACTCTTGAGGATTATTTCAAAATGACTGAACTAAAATTACTGACTTGCGGTTGAATGCCTCTGCCAACCAGTTACAGTTGCCACCAAGTTACAGTTTACATCCATGCCTATCGACAAATATGTGTAGCCCATAGACTGTATAAATAATAGACATAGGCACCGTGACGTTAACCATTGGTTTGTGGGCTGCCATTTTGAGGCCTCAAGTCTGGCATTTCGGTCATCGCCATCTTGGTTTTTTGGAGCCAGAAGTGACCATATTTGGATGAGAGGGTGGAACTGTAGAGGAGCAAGGTGTGGACGTGACTCACAGACTGCAGTGACTATCATATCGCGAGATGACGTCACACAGCCCAGAGGTAAGGGAAACGCTTAGTATGCTATTTACAGAGATAGCACTGGCGATCTGAACCGGTCAGTGGCGAAAAAAAAAGCACTTTTAATGCGTAAACTTATACGGGACGCGTTTGCCCCCGTTACTGTTTTAGCTCGTTTCGCGGCTCCCGGTTGCATCTGCCTCCCTCAATACTGAACCAATTTTAGAATGAGTTGTACCTATGAATCATACGCACACATACACATGGGGAAATAGGGCCCAGGTTGAAAAATACCGACGTTATCCTTTAAGATATCGCTTTCACAAGAATGGGATGTACAAACATACCAACGGACAGAAAAGCCTTAATTAAAATAGAATTACCGCTTTGCGGTTGTTTGCCTCTGTGAACCAGTCAAGACAAAAATGACAAGCAAAGCAACAGTAACCAGGGGGACAAGGTTAGTGAACGTCAATTAGATGGATTCAAAGAATAAACACACACAAAAAACAATAAGCAAATAAGCCAAATTATCAAAGTATGTACCAACAAGACTTTTAGATAATGCAAGTGCTTTTACTTTTTTGTATCACAGCTTGTCTAAAATTAGATTTCTATCTCCCCACTCATCCTCTCCATCCCTTTTACCAACATCTTCTCTTTCGACCAAACAGTGCTCTATCCATCTCTCTTTGACAGGCTTTTATACATCTTGGAGTTTTATAACACCTCTAACATTGTGAAGCACTGTTCAAAAAGGCCACCGTGGTGCAGAGAACAAGTGATTATATTATGGTACAGCTCATCAAACACTACATGGTCAAAAAGCAGAGCACTTGATATCTCAGACAAGTGAGTTTAATGGCTGCCAGTGCTTGACCTTCTCCACAGGGCCTCCATGTTAGTCACTCTCCAGCAATTCCAAATTGAAACAGAGCCATAGCAACTACCAAATATTTGCAGAGAGAGGAGAAAGAGAAAACATATGAGAGAAAGAGGAAACACAAGAGATTCCATCCCCTCCCTCAAGGTCTCTTTCTTCAGTCTATCCCTGGTATAGTTGACAGACTGGGGACTGGGTGTCTCACTGGGGTGGTAGTGTGACAGTGTCTCTCTGAGTATTTCACAGTGCAGTGTTTGTGGGTACAAGAAGGGACTGCAGACCACCCCACTCAGGGATTGTCTGAAAGCTCCATCAACCGTAGCAAGCCTCTGCGCTGAGGCTTTTTGCTATCAGGGGCATGGGTGTTACTGGAGATTGGGCTTTGATGTGCACAGTGACAGCGCATCAGAGCACAGCAGCAGGTGAAAATAATCTATCTTCCACTCTGTGATTTATGGATGTAATTCCTCTGGTTCGACACCAGTCACAGGAAAATAATAGTGTACACCTCATGATATTTTTGACAGTTTAGCTTTAGGGCAGCAATGTGAAGACAACACAAAATGTTCGAGGCCTAATGAGATTGGTCAAATTTGAACAGAATGTTGTTTAACCAGACAGAATATCGTCTCATTGGTTCAGAACCATTAAATTGAACCTCAATCCGCTTCTCATCATCACAGTAACCCCTCCACCCTAAACGACCTGCGATAACCCTCATCCTCCTTATGGCCACCCTGACGTTCATACGTGAATCAATGGACAATTACAATTATGGAGAGTGACTGAGCTCATCCCTCAAGTTCCAGCGCCTGCTCCTGAAACATGCGGCAGGTTCTGTAAATGGAACAATTAAGATAACTGACTGTACAGGCCCCATTAACAAAGCCTGCTTTCAGCTCTGAGCTGCGATTAGATTAATTCTCATAATGGAGAAGCCCTTGTTCCTTCATTGTTCTCCATTTGCCCTCTTCAGTCCGGGTGTCAGTCATATCCTGTGAGTACGGTTTCATGTTGGACTGGGATCACAATGATTTATTGGACATCAAGAGTGAAGGACAGCAAAGTCAATGTAAAGGTGAGAAGGAGAAGCACATTGCGTATCGACAAATCTGACATGGGTCGACACTAAAGAAATAACTTTTTTTTAGTTAATAATACATCAACAACTGTGTGACTCTGGACTTTCTACATTTAATATCAACATCATTTTGCAAGGCAGGGCTTAATATTGAGGACTGCCAGATTGCCTAGGGCAGGTAAAATGCCACATTGAGCTAGTAAAATAAATAAATAAATAAATTGGTAAATAAATTTAAAATGTAGTTTTTTCTAGAGCTGATGGTGGAAAGAGGCAGGGTGTGAGCCATCTCACTTCCTTCTCATCTATGTTGAGAGTTGCACATGCGCTGCTCGCAACAGGTACTAGCGTGAAAATGGCGGTGGGCAAAGACAAATTCTATGAGCTGAAGTGCAAGCGAGCATTTCAATTATCCTGGAAACAAGAGTTTAGTTGATTGGCATTAGAGGATGTAGGCAAAACTCCAACTATGTAATGCACAGACTGCCACAAGTCTGAGAGCAAGACAGATCGCTGGAGTGCCATAAAAAGAGCTGTTTGTTACTTCGCATTTATGACACTGTGCCCTTGTTCTGATTCATTTACTAAAAATGTCAATTAACTTTAGTTTTTATTGTTAATTGATAACTGCTAATAGATAACAAAAATTGTACTGGGCAGATTTGTGATCCACCCGTCCGATCTGGCAAGTAAAAGGAAAGGTTAAAATTGAACACTGCAAGGTGAGCAACCACCCTAAATACATATGATAAGACTTAATGTTTACAAAAACACCTGTCCTAACACTTGCCTATAGTGTATACGTCGCATTTTTAAAAAGGGAAACAAGCAAAAACACTTAAGTGAAGACCACAATCTGGGGGCATGGAGGTGTCAGGATGACGGTCCTGGCAAGGACACAGACACTCTTACAAAGGTTTCTCTACTGCTGCCACATTGAGATAGACACTGTGATTGAGTAGGACGTGAAAATCAAGTTCTATTTTAGTCTAAGGACAGCACTTTTTTCTGGTATGATTTACAGAATGTTCACACAGCACACTACATATATGGCACAAAAACAAACAGGAGAATATTTCCTAAAATATGTAAAATTATGTCAAAGATAATATAACGTTGTAGGCAGAGCTTTATCAGTCAAAAACCAAACTCTAAATGTCCACAGACTTGCGCTGTTCGTTTTGCACTGCGTTAACACAGCAGTAGGAGCTAGCCAGCAATATGTAAACAGAAAGTGCTGAAACAGAGTGCAAAATAACAACCAGCTGTGATTTCCAAAGCATCACTTAATTATTTGCTGCATTGCTACTCTGGCAATACTTTCTTTGCCTGATGTTATCTATAGATGGTTTATCTCAGTGTTGTATCACCTAAAATCAGTGTAAGATTATTCACGAGTACACCTTAACTTTACAAAATATTAAGACCTTCACAACGCCAACTTTAAACAAGTAAAATCTGTCCTTGCAACAAAATAAAATGACACTGAATTGGCCCAGTGTGTCTTAAAGAAGAATGGCTGCACTGTAATAACAGGGTGTGACACATTTACAGCACTGCCCAGCAATTCTTGGTAGGTAAATAATGCTAGGATGAAATCATGTGGTGAGTGTGATGAGTCTGACTCACTTCATGTCTCATATTTACAAGTTGTGTTTCAAGTACTCATGTGACAAAGAGTCAAACATGGCCTGTGTGTGTGAGAGGTCATTACCTCAGTAATATGAACTGTGTGTGTGTTTGTGTGTATTTAACTGGGAGGGGAACTAGTTCTGTCATGCTAGTTCCTATACCTTTTTTGTTCAGTGTGAGAGTGTGAGTGTTAAGTTACAAGCACTACACACACACGCACACCATCTATGGGTCTCTGTGCATTAGGCCACCCACAATATTTGCATGGTAGTCCGACACCTTTCTATACCACTGCCTCTCAAGGCCTGGCATGCGTCCCTCTTATGTGGACAGAGCATGGAGGTTAGGACTGAAGCTGCTGCTATTAAATTTTCCTTTTCTTCAGATGTTATTCTACAGAACACCAGGCTCTCTTTTCTGCGGTCAGTGCCTGTCCAATTCATTCAAGAATGATATGCATTCCTCAGCCGCACTCCAGCAGCTCAGGGCCAAGCAGGACAGGTTGCACTGCCAAAGGCAAGACGGCTACTAAAGTGGCTGCACTTATTGGACACTGGTTTAGTGAAAATAATGATAAAAAAGCCATATAAGACACAATACCACAGTAGCAAATTTTGAAACATATTACTTGGCAGACAGACAAGTATGGTTTTTTCTTTCTTTCTGAGGAAACAAGACTACACAGCTGCTTCAGGTTTATCCTATTTCTGACCATCTGCAGTAAGAGCCCCTTCATGATGTCTGTAACAGAAGACAAACCAAATACCTTCTGAGTCAACACAACCCTGATCCCTCCTGCAGTTGAAAAACAAATAAACATGGGCTCACGCTAGGCAGCCCTGGCAAATCCACTCAGGAATTTCAAATACTCCTGAATTTATTTTCCATGAGGTCTTTGGAGCAATCTTTGCAATCAAAGAGGTCAATTTTGCTTGGAAAGAGAAAAATATTAGGTAAATATTTTCAGGGAAACCGGTCATATTTGAAATGGAATGGCTTCCCTCACCCCCTGCCCTCCGTTTTCCAAACACGTACAGTGTACACACGCAAACACGCACACGCCCTCGCTGTGAACGCACACACAGACTCGCGCTTGAGACACAGATACATACACAAATGGCTTTTCTTCAGATGCAGTCCAGTTTTTTGGGGCTGATCGGTGCTACTCCCCTGCCGCCAGACCGACTGACACGCTTGTTTATTTTTCCCATGCCCACTTTAAATTCCAACATTTCCCCCCCAACTGAAAAGGCCTGTGTGCGCCGGGCCAGGAGGACAAAAAAGGTAGGAAAATATCAACAAATCGTCATTTGCATCAGAACAAAAACAAACAAACCCAGGAGAAAGGAGCTGCTAAGGAGGTCCAAGGCTTTTTTGCTCCAGAAATCCTTCTCATGTGGCTTCAGGCAGCCTGCCAGCCAAATCTAATATGGATTTATATACAAAGAAAGTGCTTAGTTTAACATAATGAATATTTAATCATGCATGGACCCTGTAAAGCAATTTTGCAGAAATAATTGAAAGCAGACTTTGTCTCCAGGCTTGGAAAAAAAAGCAACAGCTAAACTGTTGACCCAAAGGAGCCCAAAAATCTCACGCTGGATTAAATGTTTACACTGCTGGCATACACTCTGATAAATGAGGTTAGGAATCTGGGGTGGAATCAATGGGTGTTAAATCTGCAGATTCTGTCAGGGCGAGAGAACACACAGATGCCTGGCTGTGCACATCACACATGCACTTGTTGGGCAGCTCCATCCTGCAGCTGTCTAACACTTTGACTATTTTACACTGTAAGTGTTTGTGTACTCTTTCACTCAGTGAGCCGCAAGTGAGAGAAGGAAATAAAGATTGGTAATGCAAAACCGCCTGCGTGAAATTCAAATTAACTGTCTGGTGTAAGGTTCATTAAAGGTGACTAAACAACATTCTGTCGTCTGTGCTATTATTCTATATTTTGTTATAGCTAGCGTACACTTCCTATCTCGCTACTGAAAACATCCTGCTGATATGCACATTGAGACCTCAGTGAGGGAATGTACTGTGACAGAAAAAGAAGATACCTCATATTTATTCCATGCCGATACAGACTCATTTTAATAAAAGCCCACAATAAATAAAGCCAATCCCTCAGCCGTAGGTCCACCAAACAAGTGAACAATTTTCAATTACAAGGAAGCTAAAGCACAGACAAGATACAATACAAGTCTATCATATGAATCATATTACATCATGTGAAATATTTTCCACAAGCATTACTTGTGCCGTTCACTCCTTTGTAAATTATTAGCTCTGATAATAGTATTAACAAAGAGACTGATGATAACGCTGCACGGCCTTAGGCCACAGGAAAATACAAGAAACAGCTAAACTTGTATAAAAAAATGGAGGGAGGGGGGCAGACGACATAAGCGGATTTGAGGGAAAGTGTTCACTTATGCAAAATAAAACAGGTTATCAGGTCTATTTGGTGATTCCCTGGCACCCTTAATAAATCAGCTTAAGGTGCGGCCTAACGGCTTCATTCGCCCCACAAATCTCTGCACTGCAATAACATGCACCAGCGAGCACAGATTAATTTAATAACTCTTTAATATTCTCCATGAAAAAGAACAGGAGACCAGCGAGTCCGGAGCATATGGGGTGGGTGGTGAAAGGGGCTATCTGTGGAATAGGATATTGCTGCAGCAACAGATTGAATATTACATAATGATGTCATTTATATTCCATTCGAAGTGCTAGCTTCCCAGACTGGGGACTCGAACAGAGCTGGGGATTTGTCTGTGATAGAGAGTAATAGGGAGTGAAGAAGAAGTTTGTGGGTGTAGACGGCATGAATAAGGACGAAGGTGAGTGGAAGGTGTTACAGAGCAAAGATTGTCTGTCTCGCTATATCTGAATGTGTCTGACTTGAGATGAAAAACCCTGACTTACTGAAGTGGACATATACTGTATGACCAGCAACCTGCCATTATAGAAGTATGGCTCAGTACAGGAGACCTCCATACAACATTCACCAAGATAAAATAATCTGTTGAGCAAATGGTTTACTACTTCCGTATTCTGTTTCTGTCAGCAGTTATCCTAATGTGCCAACCCAGTCTTTGGGCTCGTATACATGCAGTGATTTTTGCACCCTTAAATCCATTGTTGTCAATGCAGACATGTGGAAGATGTGCTCAAAAGCGAGTGATGCCACCGTGGTGCACAAGCATTCCAAGACGCCTATTTTTTAGGGCATGACGACAGTTTAACACGGCAATGCACACTGCATGTCATGTGATGTGGAACAACCAATCACAGCTGGCAGATATCTTCCCTTTCTTCCATAAATATCAGTTTATAATAAATATTGAGGAGAATTTGATCATTTTAGTGAAGGGCTACCCAGAGCTTTACATCTGTCCCACTGACAACATTTTAGGCCCAATACATACCTAAAAAACAACACATAGATCACATGGATGTATAAAGAGAACTGGATACAACGGGGCCCCATTCATTCCTATGAAAGATGCTCAGTGGTGCATGAAGGCACAAAAGTTAAACTGCAGTGTATAAAATTATCAGGATGATCCCCGCTGTTTCCACATTCTGTGACCCACAGAGCAGGCGCACTGGAGACTTGGGCCTTCAGAGCTAGCTACTTCCAGTTTTACTCTGCTAACTTGAACACGGCTAAAATAATTGACTCCCCAAAAGTTGTCTGACAGAATGGATCAAATTCTGACTGTGAAACATGTCATTTTGTGGGGGTCATGACACTCAAAAATATATCCACAGATATACAGATGTCTTTTTCCAGTGTATGGAAAGAAGTCTTTTTTGGCCCCAGGACATCACTTGATGGTTGTAATGCCACTGTTTGGCCACTAAAAAAACTTTGCTTCAAAGTCTGTTGCACTTCAAGGGGGACTAGGAGATCCGCTGCAAACTCAGGATTTCTGGTAAGTAGGCTATAATATGGTGCTGGTTATGGTCACTAAGCAAAGTCAGGGGCAATCTGCCTACGCTCTCTTAAAAGGTGGTACAGAGGCACAATAGTAGCACCCAGAGCCTGACTACCTGCGAGAAATTCAAATTAAGTGTCTGGTGTAAGGTTAATTAAAGGCGACTAAACAACATGCTGTTGTTTGTGCTATTATTTCAAGCACACAACAAATAAAGACAATCTCTCAGCCGTAGGTCCACCAAACAAGTTAATAATTTTCAGTAGAAGGGAAGCCAAAGTACAGACAACAAAAAATACAAGTTTATCATATGTGCAAATTTTACTAGCGTGCCTTAAAAGTTGGCACAGAGTAGGTAAAACTGTAGCACCCAGAGCCTGACCTTGTGTTTTCCAGGCAGTAAAATCGTGGCATGTGTCTCGCCCCTAAGAGTCATACATCTACACTGCAAATTATATCAACAAATTTACAATATGCAACTGTAATATTTCACAATAAATCACATTATTATCACCTTACAGGCTTTTACTATGATATTTAACCAAATTCAGAATGTTATTGTAAGAATCATGCAGGCAAATATAGTAATTATTAGTGCTGCACGATTAATCAAATCGAAATCGCATTCGCAATCGCGATGTCAGGCTGCATAAAAGGCTGCGATTTGCGATTTAATGTAAATAAATGTTAACATGTGTGCCTGTGAATGTGACTACCTCTCCTGTAGTGTGTGGAGTTTGTTGACATTACGCCCACAAGCTATCCTGGTGTGTGCAGCACGTATAGTCAGGTGACCACCCGGCGTGCAGCAGTGACCAACACAGACACTGGAGAAGAGCATGAGCACGACCATGAATAGGCTGAGTTGGCAGCGAAAAAAACTCAACGTCTATTATATGGCGATACTTTGGATTCAGGTACAGTGACATTTAACAGAAAAGTTTTTTGACTACGGGAGCATACTGCTAATTAACAGTAATGAGATATACATAAACTGTGACGTTACAGTTAAATTTTGTAATTTACAGGAACGTACTGTTATATCACAGTAATGTAATGGGCTTTAACTATGTGTTACAGTTAAATATAGTAATTTTACAAAGCATACTGCTAAATCACAGTAATATGCAGGCCTAACTACTGTGAGATCACAGTATATAGCTGTCATTTCACAACCATTTACTGTAAAAATGACAGTAATTTACTGTGAAAGTAATGCAACTGGTAGCCAGCAATTTACTGTTAATGTACAGTCAAATATTTTACAGTGTATGTAGCAAAAAACCATGAACTTCCCCATTAGCTAATTGATTTTTTCTTACATTAATTAAATAATTTGCAACTTTTTTTGGTCGTGATTATATAAAATGATTATTATAATGCAACATCTTCCCTTGCAAGCCCTTGTTGCATGTTTATGTTAGCAGTTCTTTCTCAGATTGTATCATTTGAATCATTTTGGCCTGTTCTCATTCCCTACATAAGCAATCATCTTGCAAACCACTATATTCATTTTGATACCCCTTGTAGCGGGCCAGACCCCCAGGTCGAGAACCACAGTCTAAGCTAAACAAACAGTTTACAGCCCAGTGGATCATCTGAGAAATGCACTGTCACAAGCTACAGTTGTTTTTTTTGCTCATTAAAAGCTGGTGTTTTAGAGATACATGCTTTCACAGCACAGCAACAGCATTGTTTTTGTGGTAAGGTAAGAGATTATTGTTAGAAGCCCTGCAGGAAAATAATAAGTCTGATGTCTGCTTCCAATTTTGTACTAAAGATGATAAATATCTTCTAATCAGCAAAACAAGGCATATTAAAAAGACACGTCTGCATCGGAAACAAGTGTTGAACACATCAGATGGCAGAGTGGTGCAAGGGGTGGAGGTGAAGCTTGGAGAGAATAAACAGAGCTTGCAGACGTTGTAATGAGAATTTGCTCCATTTGGCAGTAGCCCGCAGCAAAGGTCTCCCATCTGTTTCCTATTGGAGAGGGAGTCAACAGTTTGAAGGGGGGAAAGGATGAGAGGGGAAACACAAGAATGAACGGACCACAGTGACATCTTATGGCGGCAGCTGATAACACAGAGGAGGGTGAGAATGGGTGCATGCATGTGCAGACATCAGTTCATGTTTAAGAGAATCAATTGTTAAACCAATTACGAAGTGATACAGGGAAGCATGAATTCATTGATTTGCATCTAATTTCAGCTTTGTGTAACTTTAAAGGGCAGTAACAGGGAATCTAAGTGGAATATGTATGCTGAGAGAGCTTTATATATTGCTAGAATCTGCAGGTATTTTAAGAGAGAGACTCAACTCAACTCATCTCTCTCCACAATGAACTGAAATGTGCTGACCTCATACTTAAGCAAACAGGGCAACACTGTTTGTCTTTGCCTCACAACCTCTCCTTTTTCTTTCTTATTTGCTCATATCTCTTATGTACATGTTCCCTCCTTGTCTTCAGATAGAAAGTGGGATACACCTCTCTTACAGCAAAGCCTCGAACATCACCTTCAGGCTAACCTCAGCCTCAAAACTAATTTAAAAAGAAAGCAAATCCTAAAAATACAAAAGAACAACACAATGTTTGATGAAAACCATGTCAATTATTCTAAAATGAATTTGAATCTCATAAAAATTCAGACCAGCCCTGTTTCTAGTTGACATATAAAGCCATAAGCGCACTGACAATAACTTACATTGGCTTTAGAGTCTAATATTTTAATTATTTGAGGACACAGAAGAGTCTCAGCTTTGTCCTCGTGTTCCCCGTCTCTAAAGATCGTGGGAGTTGGCTGACAGTGACAAAAGATTTGTTTGCATATTAAGTGACGGTCGTTTGTGCAGGAAGATTAAACACTAAGGTCAATGTTGAAACTGCAGAAGCACTTGACAGAGAATGGCATTACAGTTGTTATTGATGTGTGTGTTTAAACTGGATACACACACTCATGTTTCGTGTGTGTGCGTGTGTGTGTGTATTAAGGGGGTGTGAGAGGCTTTTAGTAAGATCAACAGGCAAAGCGGGTAAACAGGCTCAACAGTGGCCATCACCTGTGGAGGATGTTATAGCTTTAGCGAGCACACAAGCCCTGCCTTTAACTTTCAAACTGTGGCTGAAAGATTTCAGGGGATTTTCACAGGCTACATATGCAGAATTATCTCAGCTGCTGTCACAACCACATACACGCAAAAATAGGTATGTGGCCGACATGAAGTAGCTGCAATGAGACTGTTTTGGAAAAAGTTCTGCTGTGACACAGGAGACTTAATTCTCGTGTACTGCTGCTTTGATTTTAAACAGTCGGAAAATGTATGAAGAGTTGAAAATAACCTAGAACTACCTGACACTAGGCTGGATTTGATTTTCTCTTTATCTACATGTTAAAATGCTCAGCTTTTCAACAAAACACAAAGGTGACAAAGGTCAATTATTTAGGTCTGTACAGAAAACCTACACTAACGACTACTGCAGACTGTGACTTCTTATCCTGCAACCTGTGTCCTAAAATTACATTTATATTCTAATCATTTGCTCTATTTTCATGGTGACTAAAGCATGATTAACACTGTAATGGTTATTTAGGTATCTCAAAGTGTTTGGTTAAAGCAGAAGAAGATCATCCCCTTAGTTAAATACTGAAAAAGTCATCAGGGACATCAGACAGGATGTGTAGCACAACCTTCAAAGCCATGCACACTGTATAGCCCTGTTTCCACCAAACACTTTCGGTATGGTACCTTTGGAGCTAAAAATTACCCTTCAGACAGTACCTAAACCCTTGGTCTGCTTAGCGTTTCCACCATTAACAGTACTCTTTCATGTGAACGGGGTTGTTGTCACTCACTGTTCCATCCAACACTCAGTATTTCCTCTGCACCTCGTTTATCGTCCACAGAACAGGGTTACACACCGACATTTTCAGAACAAAATAAAGGCTGCAGTGAGAGTCACTCTCCATGGGATATCCAAAAACAGCGGGATTGCGCATTTAGTCCTTCTAAGGCAAGCTCAGGGGTTTAGTGTTGCCGGAGCCCACAGGGAAGACACACCGCGACACTTTCCTCTGAGTGAGGATTAGAATATAATGCAGTTCACGTAATTCAGTTGAAATTAGTATATATGTTTAAGCGCTTGAACATCCACTTATTACTAAAAGTCTGTGTCATCCAAGAGAGACAATAAAAACTAAAGTAATGGTCAAAGTTGTCAAAGTGAAATTTAAGATGTGCTGATAGATTCACATAATCAACTCATACATTGAGTAACATTACAAGTAAACATTCCACCTTAAAAGTTGCCGGCAGTCGGCCCAGTGAATTAAGTTATTTTTTCTCAGACTGCAACTGCTGTGAGAGGCAAAAATCATCATTTTGTGTTATAGGTACAGTCTACTAATGTATGTAAAACTCTCCATGGTATGAACAGTGGTTACATGAGCCTCAAAACCAGCAACAACTCAGCCCTGAGCAGAGTGACCGTCTGCTATTGACCAATCAACTAACTGCAGTATGCACAGCTCCAGATCTAGGTGCTAGGTATCCCAACAGAGGGATGACCAAAAATGGGGACGGTGCGAAAGCTTCCATTGGTACCATCCACAACTTTTCACAATGAAAACGGAAAAAAAGCGTACTGAACTGTACTGCTCGATGGAAACAGGGCTTATGTCCACCATCTCCTTCACTACCTTCCTACTATTTCTGTGTGATACAAGAAAGCAGCACTTATTTCCAGTAAATGTAATCCAGCAAAATGTATGCAGCAATCCCATATAGTCGTCTATAAACATATTTTTAGGAGACAGGGTTGCATTTTGTTGTCCTTCCTTAAAAATTCCTCACAAGCCTGTCTTCCATTCACAATAAATGCATCCCATTGGTTTACCTCCATCTCTGCTATGTGCAACACTATTTACAGTTGCTACACATTTGTTTTACCACCACAAATGTGATGAAACTGTGTTGACTTTCCCACAACAAGGAAAGGTCTAGGGCAATAGGTATGGACCACTGAGGTGCGACCTGAAAATTAAATGGGAAACAAGGGAACCCAGTGCAGCTTCAAACCACCATTGTTTACTCTGAACGCTCTTGTACACACACACACACACACACACACACACACACACAACGGCTGTACAAACACTGTTTGTTGACTCGGGAGGAGACACAGGAGGTAGGTGGAAAGAAGGGGGGCTGATGTGGAAGAGGGATGTCATACATTTTCTAAGGCATTTTAGGACAATGGTGTCAGAGGGTGTAATTTACAAAGACTAAAGGGTTAAATCAATATAGTTAATCTTGACACTAATTTCTCATTATGGTGCAATAAAGGGCCTTGGTTAAAAATACACACGCTATGGCAACTGACAGCAATATCTAACACACTGGCCACATCTAAAGTTGATCATATCTACATACATCACTGTATAAAGCCAAAGATAAAAGAAAAAAGCCCTGGTCTGAATGTCCCTTATCAGTACGAAACAACAGAGTAGCTATCAGCCACAGCTACCTAATTTAACCTCAACATTGTATGTGAGACAAAGCTAAAGCACAATACAGAATGACTGACAAGCCAGGATTCAAAGGGAAATCTTTCACTCCCTAGGTGAGCATTCAGATCAAAAATAGCCCTGCATTAAACAACACAAGGGGCGGCACTGGTGTGGGCATGCTGCTAAAGGTACCAGTAGGAAGATGAAATGTGATACTATCAGGCAGGGTTTACAAAGGCAAAGTTATCAGAGCAGCAATTGTTTTATCCTGAGTTGCTATGATTGCAAAGTAAACAGCAGAATTCTGCCAAATGCGTGTGCACTTGCACGTACTTGATTAGTCGTCATAAAGGGTTCACATTTACCTCCATGGGATATTTAAGGTACAGGGGCAGAACTGTATGATGCACTGTACTCTAAATGTTAATCATTGTATTGTGATTACATACAGTGAATAAAAAGGACATGTTAAAGCATTTAAGAGGTATTTTACATCAACAACTCCCATGACCATAGAAGCCCTGACAAAAGTTACCAATGCAGCAAAAGTTCAGCCAGGTTCAATTTTTTGTCCTCTGTGTCAGCACCCTCACTGAGCCAATGCAGTGTCCTCATTAAAATTAACAAGCCAGACATGTACTTTTGAGGTGACATTGTTGGTCTAAACACGGCCATACAGTACAGTATGCACACCAAGCATGACCAGCAAAATATGAATGCGACACAGGACTCCAACAAGACACCAGAGACATTTGTGTTCCTGGTTCATGGACAGTCCCTAAAAAGGTAGTAAAAATTTACCAAACACTATAATATTACACAATAATATGAAATTATTGTTGTATCTAAAACACAATGAAAAAACTTTCAGTTTTGAACTTTGAATTTTCCTAAACTGTGGTCAGTTTACTAGTGATACAGTGTGATAAACTGATAACTATTTTTGAATCCAAGAATATACACTCATCAGCCACTTTATTAGGTACACCTTGCTAGTACCAGGTTGGACCCCTTTTGCCTTCAGAACTGCCGTAATTCTTGGTTGCATAGATTCAACAAGGTGCTGGAAACATTCCTCAGAGATTCCTGGTGACTGTGGAGGCCATTGGAGTGCAGTGAACGCATTGTCATGTTCAAGAAACCAGTTTGAGGTGATTTGAGCTTTGTGACATGGTGCGTTATCCTGCTGGAAGTAGCCATCAGAAAATGGGTACACTGTGGTCATAAAGGGATGGACACGGTCAGCAACAATNTGTCTTTCTATCATCTTGAACCAGTCTGGCCATGCTCCTCTGACCTCTGGCATCAACAAGGCAATTTCACCCAGAGAACTGCTGCTCACTGGATATTTTCTCTTTTTGGGACCATCCTCTGTAAACCCTAGAGATGGTTGTGTGTGAAAATCCCAGTAGATCAACAGTTTCTGACAGACCGGCCCGTCTGGCACCAACAACCATGCCACGTTCAAAGTCATTTAAATCACCTTTCTTCCCCATTCTGATGCTCAGTTTGAACTTCAGCAGGTTGTCTTGACCATGTCTACATGTCTAAATGCATTGAGTTGCTGCCACGTGATTTACTGATGAGCTATTTGCTTTAACAAGTAGTTGAACAGGTGTATCTAATAAAGTGGCTGGTAAGAGTGTGTGTGTACATATAGATAGATAGATATTTAGCTCCATTATAACATAAAGATAGCTTGTTCTGGTACCACAGTTATAGAATCTGTGGGTGAGTGTGTAAAAATATGAAGCTATGTGACAATGACCCAGTTTTCCAGCGCACACTGTAACTCACCTTGTCAGCTGTCTTCAGTAACATCATTAGAAGGTGGGCGGAGAGCTGGTGCTTCAGTCTGTGGTTGTTTCTGAGGGTCAAACACTGCTCACTTGGCCTGGAAACAAAACAGATAATAACCTCATATAATTTTAAGAAACGTCATGGTGGCCCCAGCTTCTCCTACTTCACCTCATGAAGTGACGTCAACGTACAAATCTCAATACTATCCAAACAGCTAGCTAGTTAAGCCTACTATTTAGCATTTTATCTCCGGGAATATGCGCAAAATGTAAAAAGTCACTGTACTAGAACTGCAGTAACTTTACCTAACTAGCTAATTAACGGTAACCGTTACATCATCGACAAATTCGTCGTTTGCTACGGTTAACGTTAACTTAACTTACCTGTCAGGCAGCAAACCGTTAACGACACTAAAAAGCTCACCTTCTGTCTGACAGACGACTGTCGTTCGTTGCTCCCTTATATTTTAACTTTCTTGTACTTTTTCTCCTTCTGACGTGCTCTGTTAATAATCTAACAATTTAACCTTTGACTTTATATAAAGGTTTAAAGTAATAAATCGACGGTAACTGACGATGGTACCGACCGTAACCAGTGCAGGTGCGGACTAAACCATCTGCGTCACAAGGAGGGGGGTTCGAAGGGATTGCCACGTGCTGCGTCACCATGGTAACCGCCACATTCGAGGCCCCCAGTACATTTAGGATTTGCTTTTGAATTTAAATGAAATCTACACAATACACACATAAATAGTTTTTGTCTAACTTTGGGGCTGTGTCATGAGTTAATGAGGGTTTTTTGTTTTGTTTGGTTTTGTTTTTTTGTCATAACAGTATCCTTAAAGGTCCAGTGTGTAAGATTTACGGGGATATATTGGCAGAAATTAAATTGAATACTTTAGTGTATAATCACCCGATTATTAGGAATAAATGTGTTTTTGTTACCTTAGAATGAACCGTTAATATAATAAGTATGTTTTCTTTGGTGTACAATGCCCTGAAATTGTGTTTTCATTACCTTAGCATGAGCCGTTTATATCTACACAGGGAGCAGGTCCTCACTCATGGAGATCACCATGTTGCACTGCCATGTAGACCAGAGCAAACAAATCAAAGACTGGCTCTAGATAGGACCATTCACGTTTTCACGCTGGTCACCGTAGTTAGCAGCCCCTCCACAAGGTCCAGTGTCGATTTTTTAACGTGAAACTGCTTTAGTCAGTGTTATTACCAGCTTAAATCACCTGTTGCGTTTGATTTGGAAAGACCATATTTAGTTATCGGAGAAATAATGTGAGCACACATTGGCAGGTGCTGGGCAAGTGCCCTGTTTGCGATGTGCTAAACAGCATCAGAGAAACAGATTTGTTGTATGAAATAGCTTGATTCAGTGTTTTTACTGGTTTTTATCACCTGGTCCGTTTGTTTTGGAGAGGTAAAGAGGTAAAGGGTTCATTGTACCTCTTGTACAATGAACCCTGAAGGAAATCTAACCGAGTGAAGTTTCAGCTGTTTGCAATTTGCAATCCTCACCATTAGATGCCACTAAATCCCGCTGAATCTTACACACTGGACCCTTAAATTCAGTGTTTCAATTTCAATCAATCAATTTTATTTATAAAGCCCAATATCACAAATCACAATTTGCCTCACAGGGCTTTACAGCATACAACATTCCTCTGTCCTTTGGACCCTCGCAGCGGATAAGGAAAAACTCCCCCCAAAAAAAACCTTTAACGGGGGAAAAAAAAAACGGTAGAAACCTCAGGAAGAGCAACTGAGGAGGGATCCCTCTTCCAGGACAGACAGACGTGCAATAGATGTCGTACAGAACAGATCAGCATGATAAATTAACAGTAATCCGTATGACACAATGAGACAGAGAGAGAGAGAGAGAGAGATGCACAGCACAACCACACACGTCACGTTATCCAGGCACCGCTGCGATATGAGTTAATCTGAGAGACAGTGGAGCACAAAGGCTCCGGAGAAGAAGCTGAGTTAGTGACATCCAGAATGGCCGAATGTTTCTGTGTTGTGAAAAAAAATTGAATTAAATATAAAGAAAACCTTAAAACAGAGGAATTTACAGAGGGGGGATACATCCAAAGCCAACAAAACAAACCCAGTCACACCACCTACTCAATACTGTATCTATTTTCACATTTCTAAAAGACTATATAAAGTAGGTAGATAGCGACGATTTTTTTTGGTGCACAATGTACAAAAATGTGCGTCCTTATAAATTCCAACTCATGGCTTTCTGTCCTATAGTGAGGCCTATATGCAGATATTGCACCATATTATTATAGTCAACTGGTTTCAGTCATTTCACTCATATAAACCAAGTTTGATCTGGCTTTTCATCACACACTTGTTTTTTCCACCATTTTTTTTATTTCCTTATGCATCAGCACATCTTTGTGTGTGTGTGAACACAGGCCAACAAAACCCACAACACACTCTGTATCAACGTCATATTTGTGTCACACCGGAACGAAACTTATCCTGAAAGTAAAAAGCCTCAAACATCAAATACAGCGTTTTGTAACCTCTCACTTTCACTCTCGTCAGTACATAGAAAAGGTGACTGGTCTAATACAATTTACCAAAGCAAACACAAAGCCCACGGTGGATAAGAGGAGTCCTGTTTAAGCAGCCATTAGCGAGTGTTTGAGTTAAAGAAGCCATTTAGTAAAGCAGTGCTGTCATGTGGTATTTGCTCCGACACTGCTTAAAGGCTGGCTAGTTAAACAGGCAGGGGAGGAAGGGTCAATATTTTCTCAGGCAGGTCTGGAGACACAACGGTTGAGATTGGCTGTTTCCCACATTCTTACCACTTCCAACTGGTGTTTAAACTGGTCGGGCACAAGACAGGACGGACATCCTGTGGTCAGCAAATATCAACACAGGATGAAATGACCGGCTAATATTTGGTGATTTATGGTGAGAAGTAATGCATCAGACATGTCACCATTTTTTACAGTGGTATGCCAAAAGCCCTGTTTACACAGCCAGCTGTGAGCCAGGGATTAATAAGACTGTTTATTAAACTGGGCCAACGATTAATCACCTCAATATCATGGTATAAAGTAAAACACAGTGCTACTGCAAAGGACAGAGGGGCACCCAAAATACCCACTGACAATACTGTATTGTCCAATCAATATTTATTCCAGCATTCTTTGCACTAATACACCCACCCCTGCACTGTTGTTTACAGAATCAGACTTGTATATAGACATTCAACACATTCTCACTCCGACCTCGTCACATACCGTCGTTTGGTCATGGGCTTTCCACGTCCAGATACACTGTGAAAGGTACCCTGGATGTGTTGGTTGTTGACGTTCTGGGACGCCGTGTCAAGTTCTGCCTGTTACATGCATTGTCTTCTTTCAAAATACACTTCAGTTTTCACAGGAAATTTACCTTTTATATACAGTCTCTTTCAAAATAAAATAAAGCACTATGTCGGTACAACACTAAGAATTGAGAGTTTTTTTCTCCAACAACAAACGCACGTGGTTGGGTTTAACGTTTGTTCTTGTCCCGCTGCATTTCCCCCGATACTGCAGAGCGGCATTAAACTATAACGGCAACCGGCCGCGAATCATGCCAATGTTGAAGGATGGCTTTTTCGTCAGTTTCTGATGCCGCAAGTCACTGCCCAAGTGTCGGATTTCAATGATTTCGGAGTGAGGATGGGTTGAGACATAGTATATTGTTCATTGTTGCTTCATGTTTTTATTTCATCTGCTTGTTTGTGCACATTGAGAGTCAAATTGGAAGCTATGTGTAAAACATGCTTGGCCACTACATCTGATTCAAATTGTGTTACTTTAAGGTCCAGTGTGTAAGATTTAGGTGGATTTAGTGACATCTAGTGGTGAGGATTAGAGATTGCAACCAGCTGAAACTTCTTCAAGTTAGATTTCCTTCAGTGTTCTTTGTTCAGGAGGTTGTTACTGGGAGACAAGTTATCAGCAGAAGTCTCTTCCTCTCCAAAATAAACAGACCAGGTGATTTAAACTGGTAAAAATACTAAATGAAGCAATTCAGTGTTTCTCTGAAACTGTTTGGGCTGTAGCAGATGTGCCGCTAGCCCCTGCTAATATATACCCACCTGTTTTCTCTTATAACTTATGATCCAGAGGTTCGGTAGGTTTTCACTGGGAACCGAACTATCCACGGAGGTTTCCTTCTCTCCAAAACAAACAGACCAGAGGATTTAAATTTGTAAGAACACTGAATAAAGCAGTTTCATGTTAAAAGTCTGTGTTTTTTTCAAAGCTGTTCGGCTTGTCGCAGAGGGGCTGCTAACTATGGTGGCTGACACAAAAACATAAAAACATAAATGGCCCTATCTGGAGCCAGTGTTTGATTTGCCCATTTTAGGCCACCATAGAAGAACAAGGCGTTCTCCGTGGACGACGAACTGCTCAATATGTAGATATAAATGTCTCATTTTAAGGTGACAAGAATTTTTATCATCAGGTTGTTATACACCAAAGAAAACATCTGTTATATTTTATTTCTGCCAATATACCCCCCTAAATCCCACACACTGGACCTTTAACCTTAAAAATACAACCTCACCATTATGTAACGTAACAGAAAGCGCCAGTATCACTTGAACATCTTGTAAAATCTCCCACATAGAATGTGCGGGGAAAAATTACCAAAAGCTATTCAGCAGGAACACAGCAGGCATTTTATAAATCAAAATCCAAGATTTTAACCCCCTATGAAATTGTCACCCTCCAAAAAACATATTAAAGTGAGTAGACAGTGTGACTTAATGTTCAGTGGCCTTTAAAAAGAAAAAGAAACCCAAGCTCATCTAAGATCAACCAGTTCCAGTAACCTAATTGCCTTCCATAGTCAATTTGCCAAGTGCACATTGTCTATTACCACGCACACTTTTCAGCTTCATTTGCTGTGAAGTGAAAATACTGCAATTTCAATCTTAGGGAGACATTAATGACAGCTCATCATCCAGGCAGAAAAGTAGTTCAGCAAATCAGTGACCTCGTCATCCTGGTTGTCCAGGCATTCACTGTGAAATGATACCAACGAGGCAGCAGGGCGTCCTGGGAAGCACAAAGCTGTCTGGAGTCAGTGGCACTGAGCACACCTCCATTAACGAAGGACTGTCAGACTCACAGTGTTACTGGATCATTTCAGGTATGAAGAGTAACTTGCAGACAGCACTATTCTAAAGCTTTCTTTAAAAAGTGATAATAGATATAACATCAAGCCCATATCTCAGGCATTTGAACAGACCTGACGAACATATTCCTCAGTGATATACATTCAGAAACATCAGCTTTCTAAAGGTATTTAGTTCCACCTGCTGTTCAGATTGTAAACTACACATGCTGTCACTGCTGAGCGTGGCCATCACTTGTGCCAGACACTGGATTTCACATATTAATGTTAATAAACTCACTGCCTACACACTGCACTGCTCCTTTCATCACATTAATATTAATAAAAGCTGTTAACAAATAAACGGAAGAATGTGAAGTGTTTCCTTCTAGGTTTACTGGTGCTGAGGTAAATTTCATTTACCTGTTATTTTTAACAGAAAGGTCAGAATGAAGTTTGTAGAATGGGGTCTCATGCAGGAATTAATGAAAGAACATTTTTTTCTTTTATTTCTGATCGAATCCACAGTTTGTTTTTATTTTGTTGATACCTATTGTTTTCTATGACACACCAGTGTTTTCTTATATTTCCTCTTTTCTTAGGGAAGAGAAAATTTCACAAGTGGTCGAGAGGGTTCTTACTAAGATAAGAGAAAAACATCTGGTTATGACAGTCAACAAATTATTTGTCCAATGTGAGGAAGTTTGAAATCTGAGGAACATAGAAAATGCATGAATATCATGTAATTAAATTTAGATCATTTTATTTTAGTTTTTATTTATTATTTTCTTATTCATTATAAAATAATAAATCTTATATTATATTTTTATTATTTTATTCATTATTTCTTTTTTATATTATATTTTGATTATTATTTCAGAGTTATTATAATGGTTGGATTACGACATTCATGGTCTAAAGAAATACTACTATACTGAGCCAAGTGATCCCAGTTACTGTGATACCAGTAACTAAGATGACCAGTGCTGGAATGTAACTAAGTACTGTACTTAAGCACAGATTTAAGGTACTTGTATTCTACTTTTTTTTAATTTTATTTTCTGCTTCCACTCTAGTAGTTACTAATTACTTTACAAATCAAGATGATGTACACAAACCATAAGAAAATATACAAGTTCAGCTGAAATAATTATTCAGTTGATTAGAAAAATTAATTGGTGACTCTTTGATGACTGTTTAAGTCATTTTTCATGCACAAATATTTCATGGTTTCAGCTTCTCAAATATAAGAACTTGCTGTTTTTTCTTTTGATTATTTTTATTTATGAAATTGATGTAATGTTTTCAGCATTACCTACTTTTACTTTTGATACTTAAATACATTTTCCTAATTATACTTACATACTTTTACTTCACTAACATTTTCAGTGCAGGATTTTTACTAGTAACAAAGTGTTTTTACGTTTTCATGAATTTTTTTTATGTTCCTCAATTTAAAACTTTTCCTCATGTTGGACAAACAGTTTGTCTGCCGACACGTCATTTAACAGCTTGATGAATATTGTGCTATTGCTGGGTTTTTGATTTTCCTGTAGTGCCAGTGCTCACACTCACAAATCAAATTTTATCTTTTTAAAGTATATTTTAAAAGGACGTCAGTTTCACTTCTGCAGATGTTCCTCTGACATCCTTTTGTGGTGGCACCTCTCCAATTCTGGGGCATGTACTGTTGTATTTGCCCTTATATAAAACACCTGCCCTTATATAGTGTTTAGGGGGTGTTACCTATGCTAATAGGTTACTTATGATCACATGGGATTCATCATTCAGCACACCTGGGTAAAAGCAGATTTAGGTGGTTAAGAATGTTTGATGCATCTGGAGTTGTCTTCTCTTAAAGGAAAATTAAGAGAAAATAAAAGGAAACTTTAAGAGAATGTTGCTGTATGAGGCCCACTGTTGTAGTCATAAAGTACAGTGCAGTACACCAACATAAATGAGCCTTTGTCAAACTAAAACATAAACAAACCAACACTGAAATATTATCACCAGGGAGAAAGAAGAAAGAAGTGGCTCTGCTCTGTAAATACTTTAATTGTTCACAATCAGCACTTTGTGTTGGATGACACAGTGTTCGCAGAAGCTGACGCTACAACAATCTGTCACCCAATATTTGCAACACTGACATCCTCAAAGCATTTGAAACATGTTGTTGGAATTCTACACAACCAGAGTGCAGGCAGAGAGCTCCAGCTCACAGGATTTCAGCAGCAGTGAGAAGAAAAACATACAGACTTGCTAGTGTACGCTGCTACCTGGTTGTGTAGTTTGGTTGGACATTTCTCACCTGTTGACAGCCCAAACTGTTGCACAAACAGGCCCAGAGTGTCGACTTGTCAGCAAGGCTAACTGTGTGCTTAGCCTTAAAATGAGCCTTTGACTTCAGGCTGAGTGGGTCATTGTGGCTTTGACAGAAAGTTGGAGGAGATGAGTGTTTGACCTCTCGCCTGTGGAGTTTAGGCTGTTTATGTAACTTATTTGACAGGAAGTCCTGTTGCCATTAAAATTAATTAAAAGAGTCATTCCTGTTATGCAGCAGCATTTCTGTCCCAATGAGTTACTTCTTCATACTTTCTTTAAAATGTGTCAAATATTCATGATGAATGGCTTAAATTATAGATTAAGGTCTTCTGTATCACACAAACACAAAATAATGCACATGAAAAATACTTATTTTTGCTTTACTGAGATTTATTTGGTACATGTGCTCAATTATACCATGTCACCTTCAACCTTCTGCGGAGGGCAAGCGGTTTAACAGTAAGGCTTATTACAATATACAAAAGAACACAGACATATAATACAGTAAGGGGGACAACAGTAGTCACTGGTATCAGACAGATAAAATAAATAGTGGCCAAATATGACAAAAATGACCCAGTGCAAAATGATCAACCTCTACAAGAACTATAAGCCATTAAATGATAAAACATATCACCCATTCTTCAGATTTGGGACTCACATGTCCCACCAAACAAAAAAAATAAATAAATATATATATATATATATATATATATATATATATATATATGAAAATTGCAACTTATCAACACACTAATTCCATTTCTGAGGTGACACATTATTTATTTAATACTTATTTCTTTATTTTTTAATTTCATTTTTATCCATTGTTTTTTCTCAGCTGCGTCAACGCTGTAGCCCATCTCAATCATAATTAATATAGAACTTTTTGTCAACTTTGTAAGATGTGAACTCTGTCAGATCTCACCTCTGACATCCATTATGTTTGCTATTTAAAAGAAATGAATCACTGGGTTGTTGGCTAATTACATGGTCAAATGGTCAAGACTTAAATCTTTTAGAATATATATTTCCAGCCTAATTAAAGAGTAAAAATGTAATCCTCCCGAAATAAGGGCTGGGCTTAATCAGGACTGAAAAATGAAGCCAACTGACAGTGCCAAAGCTGCAGTTCCTTGAACGGCCACTTGAGGCTGGCTCCAGAAGAGAGCCAATCCCCATAGACCCCCATGTTAAAATGCCTAACTTAACAGCAGAAATAAAAAAAAACTTTACGGCCTGGTACAAAAACAGTTTTATGGTATATGGCTATAGCTAATTTCAACAAGCCTGGTGAGACCATCCTGATGACATGAGCTCAACATTCTGTGTCATTCTCTGTATGTCTGGACTCGCTGCCACCCAAACACTTTCAGTGGGCCAGAGCCCACACCCTGACAGACAAACTCCTTCAGCCAGTCAGTGTGACAAAATATCGGGGAACATCTTCATCACCAACAGAGCCAGTTGATAAATCAAGCTTTTGCAAAATCCAGTTGGAGGAATGGCAAATTACGTCTTATCTTCAGATAAACTAGCAGAGAAACTGTTACTATTGACTCTATTTCTGCTGTAACTTAACTTACTGCTGTGTTTACTGTACTAATAGAGTTGGCGCTTGCTGCTTTGAGCTGCCATTATGGTTCTGCAAGCTGCAGCCTGCATTTTACGCCATGAACTACAATGTAGTCCCTGATTGGCTGCTTAATTTGTCAACAACAGTGTGGATCCATGATTGGACCCGACTGAATTTTGATTTCTGGAAATTGAAAGAGTGAAACAGAATGTTGAGCTAACATCATCAGGTTGGTCACACCAGGCTAAATTTCATCA
This sequence comes from Epinephelus moara, assembly GCF_006386435.1. Classification (NCBI taxonomy): domain Eukaryota; kingdom Metazoa; phylum Chordata; class Actinopteri; order Perciformes; family Serranidae; genus Epinephelus; species Epinephelus moara. Next base: position 38,022,217 of record NC_065506.1, read on the forward strand.
CTCATGACATCTGTACATTTTATTAAGGCTCTGCGTTATGCAAAATTAAGGGCGGGCCGCATTGAGTGACAGACTGTCAGTCTGTTGATAGTGTCCTTGGCCTCTCTCTCAGATCCAGCCCTCGCTCCTCCGCGCCAGCCTCTTGCCTAAATATGGTCACTTCAAAAAACCAAGATGGCGACGGCCAAAATGCAGGACTCAAGACTTCAAAATGGGAGTCCAAAAACTAATGCGTGACGTCACGGTAGCTAAGTCCATTATTTTTAGTCTATGCAGGAAACTCAGGAGTAAAGTAGGATACTCAGTAAAGAAAAATGATGTAGTCTGGATATGTTCACGGCCTTACAGATGGAGGCTTTAAACCCTTTTTCAGTTACAACACAGTTCACAATTAAAGAAATCATAATAAGACTTGGTGTTCAAATAAATTTAATGACAGCAAAAAGAGTAGTGTGCTACACATCTCAGTTGTTTCAATAAACAAATGTAAAAAGCTTCATAATATTTACAGAAAGTCAGAGCTTGATTTCAGCAAAACCTACTTAGCAGCTCGATATTTACAGGTCTAGTCATTTTAACTCTGCGACAACTGTGTTCTGGGCTCTATTTTTTGTAATCCAACATATGCTCAGTGTAACATCCAATAAATGTATAACACACAGAGTAAAGCAATGACACTATAAAGTAAAAAAAATATTCTAATCTTTGGGTAGCGGTAAAAAGGCAGTGAAAAGGTTAAGTAATAAAATATTAAATTTAGCACGAAACACTCATATTTGGCTACTCAACATGTCCTCGTCTTATTCAAGCACTCAAAAAGGAAACAGCACACTAATCAAGCAAATAATAATCCAAATATTCTACGCTGTGTTCGACTATGATTAAATTAGAATTGCACCCTAATTAGTTATAAGATAAGTCATGATAGAAAAAAATGCCCCGACTCTCAAAAAGATGCATAGTTTCACACGGCGGTCCCTTCACTGCTCCGCAAAGTCTTGCTGCATGTTTTCAAAAAGATAGTTCCTTCATATGTTCAGCGTCTTAAGGCTTCCTGCGTCTGGAAGGCAGAAAACAAAAAAAACCCAAATTTTAAATCCAAGGTAACAGCTTCAATCATGTAGCCTATATAACACGGTAAATGGAGCATACACACATCAACACACACATGCTTTCATTTGCTTACTTTGGATACCCGAGGACTGTACTTGTGTTTGCCACCGGAGCCTGATGGGAGGAAATTATTAGAAATTCTCATTAGATTAAAAAATGTCTTGAAAAATAATTGGCTAAAGGCCCGATTTATTGATACCTGGAGACATGTTGAAGATTGTAATAAATGATACAGTAATTGTACACTTAACTGACCAGGAAGCATGAGCAAAGTTTAACAGTACTTTTATATTTTTGTTGAAATCTGAGTTTAATTAATTGAGCACTTACCCTGTTTTCTACATCCTCCATATGAGCTGGTCCTTCTCCAGACCCTGATCGCCTCTTACGACTGAAACAAAAAAGGGTATTTGTCAGTTTTTAAGACAAAAAAGGATTCATCAAACTTGAACTTAATTTTACAAAAGACTTAATAGAGGTATCAGAATTTGTTGACATTTATCATGTAAGACATAAAGGCTAGATTAATGAGTAACTCTATAATCTCTGGATGGAAACAACATGGATTTAAAGGTGGTTACCAACTAAATTAAGTATTTCAATATGTTATTTCTGTGGCCTGAAAGTTCAATTAATATTTGCCTGCATGAGCTACTCTCACAAAGCTAGAAACCAGGGAAGTGAATCTCAACTTGAGATGTTGTAGGGTACAAAGTCTGTAGCTGTACCACAGACGATGAATGAGAGCCTAATCAGTCCCTCCAGGATCTCGCAGCAAAAGAACCTTGAATTTGCGGACAATTTTGTCAAAAATTGCGATAAAAATTCGGCATTTTTATGGGTTTTTTTGCGGGAAATTGCAGCAAATGACAAAAATTGCAGCTAATGACAAAGGAGAAAAAAAAAGATTTTTTTTTTTTTACTACTACCACTAAATTGTGACGTTTCTATCTACAAGGGCAAAAAGTATCTGGCAACTAAATACATTTTTAAATTTGAATTCACTAACAAAAGTGACAATACAAATCAAATTCATATCAGATATACTTTTAACTTTATGTTCCAAGATATGATTGGACCTGCAATCATTACATGATGCTGTCAAATACATTAAAACTAGGTTTATAGCAGGGGTGGAACATTACTGGGATAGTTTGGATCTTTTAAAGTGGGGCTGTATGATGGAATTAGCCATAGTCAGTGTATAACATACAGTAAGTCAGCACGCTCTTGGTTTGGAGAAGCAGCAGGAGTACCACCACAGAAGCTAAGCTGTGGAGGGGGGTCAGCAACAAAATGTGTGTTTGTTCCCTCAAAAAGTCCCACCTAAGACAAATCAATATCGGTTTAAATGTACGCTAAATTTAGCGTCTTTTTCACTGCTTTACTTTGCTGCCCGACAGTGATTTCCAATGGGGAACTGAAGCAGTTCTGTCTCTCTCTACAAACCCAGACTCCACTGATAAAAACAGTGATTTGACACCACTGAACACAGAAGCTGCTGGTCTACTGCTGCCTCGAATAGGTAGTTTGTTTGTGTTGTTGTGTGACTTTGGCATTTAAAAGGGTTAATTTGGATTCAATAAAGTCACACAGTAACACAAACTAACTGATCGAAGCAGCAGTAGACCAGCAGCCTCTGTGTTCAGTGAGCCAAAATGACTGTTTGTGTCAATGGAGTCTAGTGACGTTGACGAGAGTATAGATGGGGAACTGAAGCCGTTAATGGCTTTCCTATCGAACGGACTGTCTGATGGAAAGGTAAAGTGGAGAATTTCCATGTCAGACTCCAGCCTGCTTCTCCAAACTGGGAGCACAAAAGCTGGCATCTACTGTCGGTAATATACTGACTATAGATAAGTACTTCACACAACCCCACTTCAAAAATTCTGAACTATCCCTTTAACATCCGTTTCATGCAATTGTATACTTGGTGATGTATCACAATATCACAACCTGTAGTGGTAAATACTGTACCTTGATGCTGCTGCACACTCTTGTTTTAGTGTCTCAATGTCAGTGAACTGAACAGCTTGTCCTCCGCCTCTGGTCTTAAACACATTGCCCTGAAGATTAAAAAAAAACAAAACCACAAATGTCCAAAAGGAGAATACAGGAAGAGAAACACACACTCACAATCAATGACGAAAACCATAACAGTGTTCAAGTCATACATAAAACAGGACCCCAATGTGAAATCCCACAGAATGTGATAAGGTCAAATTCATGCAAAACAAAATAATCAAAAGTCTTAAATTAAGCAATTAAGTGATTTTACCTTGATCAATTTGGTCTCGATCTCCCCGTCTGAGGCAAGCTCTTGATGTCTAAGTACATACTTGTGACATTTAGACAGAGCTTTCTCGTTCGGGGTCGACACCTTGATTGCATTGGGTATGATTGGCTGCATGACAGTGTCTAGATCCAAATTAGAAGCTGGTTTGTGGTCTACCCATTTCTCCCCACCCGCAGAGTGTGAGCGCCTGTGCGTTGGATGAACCGGAGGGGCCGTCTGGTGATCCCAGTGTGAGAGAGACAAACCAGGAAGTTATTCACATGTGACACCAGCAGGGACCGTTGAAAGTTTGTCGGGGGTTAGTGGCAGGGTTGGAAATTAGCATTAGCCATCAGCCACATGCTGGGAAAATATGCAAGTGGCTGCAAGATTTGTTTCAGTCACCAGCCGAAAAAGACAATGGTAAGCTGGCAAGCTGAATGGTAGATTTTGGAATCCAGCAGCCACAGTGGCAGGTGGACTAAAAACTTAATTTCCAACCCTGGTAAGTAGTGACGGTGAATCGTTAGTAAGGTGTTGAAAATAAATGTGCTACTGGAAGTCCACAAGGGACATATCATGTCCAACTAGAGATTTTTTTTTTTTATATATTAATTTTTTAGAATTTTAGGGGAACAAGTGTTTCCAAGGTATTGTAGCTCACATCCCAAACAAATGATATTCTGGCCTTCCAGTAATACACATTTTCCTAAAGTAATTAAAACACACTGCATTAATAAAAATAGCCCAGCAGAGTGAAGAAGAATTAACATGCAAAGCACAGGAGTGGTATGGAAATTGGTCTAGCAATTAAGGTTATATGCAAACATAATACTGATGTGGTTTGCAGGTTAGAGATGTATTCTAAAGCACAGGTGACTGATGCAGGGTTTAAACATCTCTTCATTTCAATATGGCAGCTGATACAGACAAATCTTTGGCTGAGGCCAACAGTTAGCCGCTGGTTAATGTTGGGATGGTTGGTGAGCGTCAACCTAGCTTTTGCAGTATGTCCCACACCGTTGGCACCACTCGGCCCTTGTTGGCTTTTTTTCCTGCTGATTCAGCATGGTAAATGGCGTGAAATTACTCTAACTGGCAGTTCAGCTCAGTGCACGAGAGGAAAAATGGAAGTGAGGAAAGCAAACAAACTGCTTTTTTTTGTTGTTGTTGATGCGCTAACTGGCTAATTAGCATCTTGAATCTGTCCATTTGGTCTTCAGGTTTCCCTTTTTGAATTATGAATACAGACTATGGAGAGTTGCTTCTAGGGATGCACGATAATATCGGCACATTATCCATAGTCTTTAAAATGAAGAAATCAGAATCTAAAAAACAGAATCTGCAAACGTGCTTTGTCTTAATGAATGAATATTGCATACATTGAAAAGCTTCATATTTCATGTCTCCATCTGCTGGTGGGCCATCACAACAACAGTATGTATGCATAATATGATGTTAATTCCACTACAGAAGAGACCTAAAATTAGGTCTGGAAAAAATTAGATATATCAAAATCAATTATCGTTCAAATGAGTTGTTACATATCAGATATCAGCAAAAAATCCAATATCATGCATCCCTAGTTATTTCTTCTCGTGCAGGCACGGAATGTACGCGTTAGTTGACTGCTGTGTGTTCAAGTGCAACTTTTTGGCCGAGACACAGGCAGTGTGAGGGGATGCAATAGTCAGCCTTCATCGCCACCTGTTCTTTGATGTCCATTTGGTGTGTCTGGGCCCTCAGACATAAGATGGAGACTGTTTTGGTTCGAAAGAACTGAGAAGGTCAACAAGAAACTCCCCTACTACTTTGTTTCTGATTCAAAGTTTTGTGTGGCCTGCTGAGGATGGAAGATTTGATTTCAGACTGATAATCAAACTGAATTGCTGTTTTGTTTCACTTCATTATTCATCAAGGTTTTGAGAGCAAGCCAGAAGTCTGGAACCAGACTCGGTAAACTAGAATTTTATGACACAAAGCAAAACACAGGTCCAAGTCAGGCCTGGACAAACAGACCAAACAGCTGCACATCTGCACATATGTGAAGAAGCCAAGTATCTGTAAAGAACTGCAGATTATAATTTGGTGATTTGGCCCCCGTGTGTACAGTCATACCAATTCTAACTTCTAGGTCAAGTAAAGGCTGTAGTTTATTTGTACACTCACATATGTGGGCACCCAAAACCCAGCAATACGTCTTTCAATCCCATGAAGACATGAAAATAGATCCAAACTAAATGGCCACATTTTGATTGTAGCAATTGTTAAAAGTGGGACACTCAAGACATTTGTGCAAGCCAAGTACACTGAAAATCATCAGCGCTGAGTGCCACATCAAATCACTCTATAGAGAGACTAACCAAGCCTCAACACTGCAGCTGTAAGAATCCACTGATGTTTTAGGTTTCCTTAACCCATTTTTAGGTTTGTTTTTTGACGAATACCGGGTTAATAAATATGCTACTGTCTGCATCAGTCTTGCTGCTGCTAAGTGACGGCATTTTCTTGGAGAAATGACTACTTGTGTGTGTTTATTTTAGTGATGATAGTCTGGTTTTGTCATTTTAAGTGGTGCTACTGAAATGTGTGATGATATAATACATGAAAAAGCAGTTCTAAAGAGCAGTTGGCAACAGGAAATACTACAAACTATGCACATACATGATGTAACTATTCACAAGGCTTAAGATGCAAGTCAAGAGGATTCACAAGCATGACAGATCCGTCTGCCTCTGGATGAGAGAAACACCAGCCTACACCGATGCAGCGCTTCTACTTCTAAACAAGCAGACATCTACTGATAACACTACAGGTGCAGCTCTACACTACGGCAAAGCTTAGACTATAGGCTCACAGAGAGAAACTACACACATCCTTAAGGGCATCTACTCTTAACACACACGCACACACACTAACCCTTGTGCCTGCCTCTAGGTTTAGCCCATTGACAAGAGTTGTAGCAGGGGCCTCAGTCTCTGCGACCCAACGCTGGCCTCTCCTGCGGCCCACGCTGCTGGTGATGAGGCCTGAGGCGGGAGTCCGGCTCCTGTACTGGGGAGTCCCAGGGTGCCTAGCTTGGCTGCTTGAGTCTACAGGGAGCCTTTGCTCCCAATTAGAGATGCAGGAGGCTACTGAGGGAAAGGCTGAGGAGGAAGAGGAGGAGGAGGAGGTGGTGGAGGTGGGGTAAGCATCCTTAACTGCCCTAACATTGGCTCGATTATGGTGGGTAGGAGTTTGGCTGCAGTCCTAAAGAGTGATGAAGGAATGGGGCCAAGCATTGTGATGTTAGGGACACCAGATGAACACAGATACAACAACAGCGTGATACAGAAAAGAAGATGTTGCGTATAAATATAAGCATATGAATCTTCGTGTTTAAGATCATAACGATTACTCGCATGCAAATTTCCACATTGATTTAAGTTTCATACGAGAGTGACGAAGTGCACACTGAAGGAACAGGCAGTATGACAGAGTAAATAACTCACAGGAAGTGGCGATGGTGAGGCAGATCTCTTCTGGCCATAGTTGCGGTCTCGCTCCCTCGAAGGTCTCTCAGGCTTCTCTGGACGCTCAGTGGGAAACACGCCGCCGCCGCTGCTGCTCTCCGTCACGATGGCCTTGAGCTGCTTCAACTTTTCATCCTTCACCCACAACTTGTTCTGCATCTCCAGCTGCTTGGCGTTCACTCTCCTCTCCTGATTAGAAAACACCAGCAGGAAACAATATAAGTGGTTGATAAATTAACTGGTTGACAAGAATATTGACTTATTGTCGTTTATTAATTAGTCTTTATTTAAAAAAATATTGACTAGAAACAAGTCTGCAATAACTTCAGGTATTCTTTACCTCAGGGACAGCCAAGGCTCCCTAAATGCTGCTGTTATATTAGAAAAATAAACCTGTCAATCTAAAGATATGTATTCATTTTCCAGGGCATATCATGGTGCAAAACAAAGTGTCCAAGCTCATCTAGCACCATTACGCTTGCTAATGTTACAGCTCAGCAGAGGAGGACAACATAAATGTTTACATCTCATGCTGTAACAAGCACAAGCCTCTTGTTCACAAGTAGGTATGGTCAAGCCCTCAATATATAAAACAAAAAGAGTAGGGCTACTATCAGTAATTCCACTTACACACTCCTTCTCCCACTTGAGTTTGGTGTCTGTCACCATGCCCTGCATGCGATGCTCCATGCGCCTCCTCTCTGACAGCTCTCTCTGTAGCCGCTGCTCCCGCGTCTCCAGCTCCTGCTGAAGTGAACGTTTGTCCTGCTCATACATGCCTGTTGTCTTCTGCAGGATATCAATCTGAAAAGGAGGACCATTACAGTGAGAGAGAGGTCAAAACATTAAACATAAGTGAACTCACATATCATTACATTTAAAACATGTTTAAAATGCCTCAAACCAAATATAAAAAGAGCAGAATAAGAGTTTTGTAGCTGAGGGAGACACCTTGTATTCCAGTGTTTTGGATTTTTTCTCTAATCGTTCTAGCTCCGCCTTCTGGCTCATGATGACTCTGTCCCTCTCGCTCAGTTTGCTCCGTTGATCATGGAGGAACGTGTCCTTTGCACTGAGCTGACTGTCAAACTGCTGAAGCATGGACTTCAGTGTGTTGGCTGCAGGAGAAAACACATTCATGTAAGCCGTAAGCCATTTGGCTTGAAATGTAATTAAAATCTAACTTCCAAAGTTACAATATTGTTCTTTAAAAACAATAAATTCAGTGGCTGGTTCTCTATAAACCCAACAATTATTTGTAGCGTAGAAAATGGGCGTATACCAGTTTTGTTGAACTGCTCTGTCATCATATTACGGACACGCTGCCTCCTCTCCAGGACCTCAATCAGGCGGGACAACGTCTGATCATCAGCTGGGTCCACCAGCTCACAACGAGGCATGGCTGGGAGGCTTTCAATGAGCTGACTCAGTAGAGCCGGGTCATCTAGTGTGTGAATAAGTCATGAAAAAGTTCGGGTAGAATTAGTAACGTACAGTAAATACAGGTACAAACACTTAAATGTCGAGAAAATTATTATCCAAATTTAATTGCAAATGTTTCTGTTATCCCTGGTTTTATATGAGAAGAGAAAAAAAGATTACTCGCTGCTAAGCTAATTTATACAATGTAAAATAACACTGACTTGTGCTAATAACATTAGCATGTTGTATTTGTGGGAAAAATGTGTCCAGATAAAGACAAGTGTTCATCTGTAAATGCTGCAAATTATAGTGAAGCCAATTTGTGTACTTCAATCAACTAAACTTTACAGCACTTCACAGAAACTCTGCCGCTGATTAGTGTTTTGGAGGTGTAACTGCAGAGTGACACAGACACACCACCGCACAAGTATAAATGCTCACAACGGCATAGGCAACATGTGTAGGCTAAGGCGTGGGGTCTGCCGCCTAAGTATAAATCCCACTTAAGTATAGAGGTTAGTAGAACATACATGTAGTCCCGTGCAGAGATAGGTTTAATGTAGGAATATGGTTATTGGATTGAGTAAGGTTAATCTACATTTTGCTAACAGGTAAATGCAGGTATAAAGTAAAAACACAGTATTAGGTTCAGTAGTGGGTTTAAAGATTTGCAACATCACATGTGGATGTTGATACAGAAGATCTCAACTCATTTTGACAAAAAGAAATTAAAAGATGAATAAATGAAATTAGATAAAATGTTTGTGGCAAGTAAGACCACACAAACTAAAATTTAAGACTACTTAATGACCTTTGAGCACTACTATTCATGAGCTGAATTTAAAGACTTTAAGGACCTGCAGGCACCCTGTGAGCACAGTGAGCCAGTAGTACAGATCTGAGGGTGATTTACCAGCGTTACTGGGACCTCCTCGCTCTTCCAGACGGCGTGACAGCTCATCCTTGAAGGCCCGGTTTCTGTGTCTGCGCCCAGCAGCAAGGCCACAGATTGGCCGGTCAACCGGTCGTGCCACTTCCACCTCCTGGGTCATCTCTGCGAAGCGCATCACCAGCTGCAGCACACACAGTGGAATACCATTAGAGATACACTTGCTGACTTGTTGAAGCTCAACTGTGAAATTTGTTGAGTTTCAAAAGCGGAGGAAATCAGGGGGACACTGCTGGGCAAAGCAACAAAACCAGGGTTAGTGTTTTGATGGCAAACCAGCCAGCAACTGCTATAATAGTTCAGCCGTGCAAAGGATGACATGATTTTCCTCTGGGAAATCAAATGAGATTAAAGAGACAAGATTTTATTATTCAAGCCATTTTGCAACACAAATACAATCTCTTACCATGGTTTCGTCGTAATCATCAGCCTTTGGGTTGACACACACGATCATCCTGACTTTCCCTTCTCCATCAAAGTAGTTTTTAAACAGATGTGTAACTTTAGAGTCCCTGTAAGGCACCATCTGGAAGAAAATAGAGGCTTTGTAAAAGTGCACTTACTGGAACATTACCAGTGCTAACAACAAAGATGAATAACAGGACTCTTGTAATTAAACAGAAATGGTTAAATCAAATGATGAAACAGTGATGAAAAGGTCAGGAAATACAAACCTTATTAGTTCCACACATCTGGTTTTCACGCAGGACCTCCATGCATGTGCGCAGTGTCATCAAGGACTGGTTAATATTGCCTGTAAATGAGACATTACTAGAGACATTTGGTGTCTGCACACTGAATTAAAAATTTAAAAAAAGCAAATGCCTCGGGTTGATTTAAGACAGAAGCCCACAGAAACCTGACCTGCTTCACGGAGGCGGTTTCCTTCTGCTCTGGTTCTGCTGGTGCGCTCGCTGCCTGCCAGGTCAACCAGACACAGCTGACTCACATTCACCTGGTTTTTATCCTGCAATTTATTAACAAGCTGTTAGCGACACCAAACATTGGCTGGGAACCTTTGTAACACATGAGGTGTATTTATTTGGGCTGCTATGTGTCACAACCTTTCTATCTTAAATTAAATATCAGAAATGATTCCCCTGCTTTCTTTGCATAATCATTCATCATTAAAAGAAACAGATAAGCCATTTAAACATTAAAAAAACAACAACATGTAACTCTGGAGCTGCATATCACCTGTAGAATGTGGTCACCATCAGCGTCCAGTGGTGCCTGGGCCAACTTTACTGTGAACACACTGTGGGAACGACTGGATTCACGGTTCAGTTCAGTGTTGGCTATTCTCCTTTTCTTTTGCCCTGGAGACACAGCAGAGCAACTTTAATACAGTATGACATTAACAACAACCGTAACAGTAGAGTTCACCATCACTGAACGTTGCAAAACGGCGCATTTCAAGTAGTTGCCTGTTTCAACTTGTGTCCTTGTTAATCTTTGGTCTGAACTGGGCTTTAAGTATTTAAGAAGAACGTTTTTTTTAACCACTCACCCTTCCAAAAGACTTCAAAAGCCTCCTCTGTAGATTTGACCTCAACTTCTGTGCAGCCAGCCACGTACATGTTATGATTCTGATCTTCACGGAGAATCTTAGATTGAGGCGCTCTGAAACAAGTTAATGAAAGAATCAACATAATGTCGTTAACATAATCATGTGTCGCTTTAGTAAGACAAGCAGCAAAAGCTACAAAGACACATACTTGATGTTAGTGTCAACGCTAAAATAAAATACAGTTTAGGGAAATACAGGCACATTCAGGGGCACAGACACATGCACATAAAGCTTGAGCCATTCGGGGACGTTATGTGTCTCCACACTGACAGTAACAGCAGGGAGCCAATCCTTGAAGCCATCAATATGACACAGAGCTAGAAAGGTACTCCTATGCTATGGACAGGGCTTTGGATTAATGGGATGGAAATGCACTGACGACCTATGAGACAGCAGCTACAGCCAAGTTATGACTATGAATAAACAGAGTACTGCGTCATGTTCTTTCACTGGCCACATACATGAACTCATTGTTCCGTACAGGCGTGCCTCCACCCAGCCACCTAACAAAAACAAGATTTTTAAAAGTGCGTCTTGTCAACACAAAGAAATGTCTAAATGAACTTATTCAGCACATACAGTCAAAGTGTTTGTAATGCAGAAATGTATGGCTGCACCTCTACTAGAAAAACCATTTGTAGTGCACATTAGTAGCGTGTAACTGTGTGGTTACAGTGGGTGTACCAAACTTTATGGACAGAGCCATCTCATACATGAAAAGCACCACAAATAATTGAGGTTATTAAATGAAGGTTGGGACACGCTCCTTGACCCCACCCCAGTGTGGCAGCAATTGAGTCATTTGGTATGTAGACCAGACTCTACTGCACATGTGTTGTACCCCAGTGATATGATGCAATATAACACTGTGTCCCAGAAGTCATTAAACAGCCTTGCAAAAAACCTGGATACAAATAGGCTTTACACAGACCACCCTTCAACTTGACATTGTGTTTCAAAGAGCATACACGGATGTGAAAAGCTGTCTCTTACTTTGGTCTGATCGGGTCAAATGGAGCATCTTCAAGGAGATCATAGATGTAGTTGTTGTAGATCTCAATGTAGGACACAAAAACGCTGTAACAGCAGTCTTCGTCCACATTCTCAGATTTACATGCCTCCTCTGTGCTGATCATATCTGCAAACTCTGGGTCCGGCCTCTGCCTAATAAAATGAACCGGAAGAAAAGCAAAGCCATTATCAGCAGTCAACATGTACTTTAAATGCAGTTCTCTCTAAATGTATCAATACTTGTCACACCATAGTGTAGAAAATAAAACGTGAAGTTAAGTTGCTCATAGCTACCTGGAGGACGGCGTTTTGGGCACAGACTGCTGACTGTCTCGCTTCTGTCTCTCCAGGAGAGCATCAACTTGATCCTGGATCTCCATCCCATTTTTTTCATCTGGTTTAAACACCTGATGCAGATTTGAGACAAATCAAGTCAATGTCCGACCACTCTTCAGACACGTAATACATTTTTTTTTTAAGAAACCAACAACAACACTAAAGAATGAAAGTCTTACAAATCTTTTGGCCTGAAAGGGGCCGATGCTGTTGAAGAGCATATCCAGAGAACGAGGGAGGAGTCCACCTTCCCCAGGTGAGCCGGTCATGGTGAAGGTCTTACCACTTCCAGTAACACCATATGTAAATAGCAGTCCTATAAAACACAGAATATCACAATTACATAACCACTTTTACACAGAGGATTAGGGCTGATGCTGGTGGTATATTATGTAAAAACTTTATGTGTGAGAGTATGTATTAACTGGGCAACAATACTAATCCCAATCAGACTTCAAAGATTAATCAATTATCTTTTCTTAAAACTAATTTTCTGTTGACAAACTAATCCTTTTCAGCACTAGAGAGGACACAAAGACAATTTATGTTTATGAACAGTAAAAATCATACATGTCATGTCTCAAAAAAAACAACCTTAGATTCACTTACCATTCTTACAATGAATAAGGTCCTCTATCAGGGGCTTGGCAACATCCTCAAACAGCTCCATTTGAGTGGTATTAATACCAAATACTTTTTTAAAGGAGTACTGTGTCTAAAGGATGAACAGAAACAAAACATACAGTACATGTAGATCATGATGGATTAAACCAAATAGTGTCTAAGAGGGTCTCAGGTCTCTGAATGCAACTATGACCAAACCACAAAAAAAAAACCACAAAACAAATATCCAACCAAATCACTGACTTAATAAAAAGCATTATTGTCATGAGACAATGTGTAACTAAGTACAAATCAGATACTTGTTGAGGTCAGTTGAAATGTAACACTGGTGGTGTCAGATTATATCAGGACGGATCAAAAGCAAGTAGAGTTGATTGATTTGCTTTACATGCTCATGTGAGTCGCCAAGCAGAGAGGCCTGCAACACACTTACCTCTTTGTATTCTCCATTGCGGTTGGCTTTGAGGCCATCAGGAGCGTGTAGCTGGATAGTGGAGCTGCTGATCATTTCAACACAACATTCCTCATCTTCTGCTCCAAGTGGACGTATACGGCAGTATACCTATGAAGATGAATGAATAGATGAGGCCTGCTGTGGAGAGGCTATCACAGCTGAGAGATCTAAATTCAGAAAAACCTAATTTGAATGGTCTTGAAGACTTCATTAGCCTATGATGTCAGTCATAAATTCCGTGTTGTATGTTTTTGTAATCACAAGATTAGCACAATGTTAATTAAGTTTAAGATTAGTTTTTCCGTCATTTCTGTGTGACTGTGTGATATTGTTTCAGTTTCAGTAGTTACAAAGTTAACAGTGTTCACTTACTCCAACAGGATCTTTGTCTATGTTGGATGCCTTTTTGGGGCCAGGCCTCCGAGGAGTCTTTCCTTTGCTATAAGTGAAAATAAGAATTACACAATGTCTAACAGAGAAAAAAATGCATGCTATATTCCATCATATTAGACACATGACTTATGTGGTGTGGCAATTGCTCAGTCCACAGGGACTTGGCTTGGGAACCAGAGAGTCTGCGTTCACTTCCCCGTACGGACCAAGCGTGGACTGGTAGCTGAAAAGGCAACAGATCGCCTCCTGTGCCCTGCCAAGGTGCTTTTGAGCAAGGCACTGAACCCCTAAGTGTTCAGGTGTTCCTGTCCAAGGTAGCCCCCTCTCTCTGACATCTCTCCATTTAATGCATGTATAGGTCATGTTTGTGCATGTGTGTGTATTTCAGGCTCGTGTGTATATATGACAACAGAGTGAAAGAAATTGAATTTCCACTCAGGGATTAATAAAGTATATCTTCTTATTATTATCATTTGACCTACTGTAAATAACTCACACTATGTGGACACATTAGTTATACCTAGCTCACACTCTGTGGTTCAATTCATCCCCAAACTCTTCAACACCAAACCCAGAAAAATATTTCTTTATGACTTGTTTCACTGTTGTCTCGAAGGGTCAGGCCGACCTCGACCAAACGTTAACGTTACATGTGTAACTTTTTTTAACAGGTATGTGGAGGGCAAACCTGTCCCCATACTTTTAGCCATGTAGTGTAAAATTCTGTAATATATAGGCCTAATAAAAAGTATGTCGCTTCACCTCATCATTCATGCTAACAAGCTAAATTAGCTCAGGTGTCACTTGCTAACGACAATTCTCAGGTTATGGTCAACAAAAACATAAACTCGACATGACATTTATTATATTTGCTACATTAATATGAATATAACCGAACTTAAACTACGTTTTTCACAGAGATACAACACAAATCAGGGACACATTAGCTGTAATGTGGGTTGAAAGGTGAGCTCATAAACCGATATTGACCTGTTGCCAGCCAGTCAACCAGCCTTAGCTAGCAGTGAGCTATGCTAACATTATGAAGCTAGTACTCCTTTTTCTACGAAACAAACGCTAGCAGGTTGCGCTAGTTAGCTAGACGGTTTCGCTAACACAATTAGTAGCTGTCTATTGCTCGCCGTTTATCGAACTAAATGTAAAAGGACGGTAATACTCACTTTGGTCTCTGCATTGTGTGTGTTGTTAAACTCCTCTCCTGTGAACACAGAGCGCTTCTTCTCGATTTGAAAAATTCCCTCTGTGCAACGTTTTTCCGAGTGGCCGATATTTCAACCAATCACAGAGCAGATACGGCGGTCAGCACCGGAAGTCCCGCCTACAGCACTTCCCCCCTGTGTTGCGTGACTATAAACAGCCGAATTATCTTATGTAATACTTAGTATTTGTATTTGACCTGTTTTTATACCGCGGCGCATGTTTCAGAATTATTTGCTATTTCTTATTTTGTGATTTTGCTCATTATGTGGTCTAAACAAATAAACTATATTTAATTTTAGGGTGAAATAACTCAAGGTAGTCTGATATAGCAGTAATATCCACTACATATAATGCTAGAATTTGGAAGCTATTCGGATATTTCAATTAGTCCTTGGCTATTATTTAGTTTTATCCATACATAAATATTATTTAGGAATACTGGTCAAGTTGTTATGGTGTACAATAGGCAGGAATGTTATCTTATTAATTTTAATGTTTATTATTTTCATCAAATTGTACATAAAAATGAAATGGTCAGAATCAAAACCTACATTTATTCACTCATATACAAACTTTGTAGCTATTGCAAAATAAAAAGGCAGTGAAGACCTGAAAATTGAAAATGATCTATTGAAATTACTTGACATCTTGTGCATCTGTACCTCATATTTTTCTTATAGCTTTTTAATGTATAATTTCCGACATTTTCCTGTATCACTTTAAAATGTGACAGTTTCATGGCACCATGATCCTCTTCTTGTTCTTATGTAACAGGGTTAATTATACAGCAGTAATATGTGTAACAAAATCAAATGTACATTTGTAATTTTAAGTACTATAATTACACAAAATTTGTTTCAGTTGTTATTACCTGACATGCTTAGGCCTCAATAGTCAAAATGTGGAACGTCTCAGTTCATACTCAGTTTCTGTACCCCTACGTTCACCTTTGGGGTACCTCACCTATAAATGGGTGTCTCCCACCTTATCTCTCCCCTTTTGCTGTTGTACTCCATTGGAGAGGGGCTCAAGTTATATGGTTGTAGTTGACGGAGGATTTTGTCTTTACCTTTTGCTGCCAGTTGTCAGGAATAAACGGAGATTGCCTCCACAGATATCCACAGTCTGGGCCTCTTCATATCAACACAACACAGACAACACTAGAGTCCACATGTTCACTTTCTGTTACTATTTTTCTAAGTTCTGATACACTGACATTAGAATGACACACAGGCATGTTTTGTTGATAGTTTATTTGAAAAATCATAATAAATAACATTGCACATAAATACTTTATCTTTGGCATGTCTCACAGGGTTACAGGGACGGACACAGCAATCATATAAGGGAAATAAACTACTCTGAAAACATTTACTCTGTCTTACATATATCTTATGTAACATTAACTAAACTTTTAATTATTTAGTTGCTGCTCTGCAGGCAGCTCAAACTCAAGAGCAAAACATCTTTCTTCCCTTGTCATAACTGTCTCTTTAGTCTTGACATGTTTTATAAGAGTGACAGTAGTATACAGTGGACTCTGTACAAGCACAGGCACTATAAATATGAAAAGGCACGGAGTGTTAATGCAGCACTACAATTGAAAATTGAAAGTGAAATCTGCATTTTTAAATTTACATAATTTTTGTTCTTTGCAGCTGACAGTCTCTTCATACTCCACATGTGGAAATCAGAAAACTGAGCAAATCAGTACTTTACAGACACACAGAACTGCCTCATAATGTAGCTAACATGCTACATTCATAGCTTTTTCAGTACGAAAGACTTTCCTCAGAAACATTAACATTCATTACATATTATGGTAACGAGCATTTTGTTTAATTTCCATTATATGCTCATGCAACATGCAACCTGATTTTCATTTTCGCTCACATGTAACAGCAGTCGTCACAGTGATGTCTGAAGGCCGAGCACCACCTTGAGTTCAGTGCAGGCTGCTTGATAGCATTCAGTCTCCTTGTAATTTAGGAGGGTTCTTAAAAATGTTTGAAAGATGGAATCACCTCTTATATTGATGTTGTTTTTCCTAATAATAACCGTTTTAAAGGTCTAGTGTGTAGGAGTTGGCAGAAATAGAATATAATATTAAAAACAATGTTTTTTATTAGTTTATAATCACCTGAAATTAGGAATGGATGTGTTTTTTCTTAACCTTAGAATGAGCCATATATATCTACATGTGGAGCGGGTCCTCTTCAGAGATGTATACTAGACACCGGACGCCAAGACGCCGTCTCATATTGTCAGTCATTTCAATTAAACATTACAATGTAAAATGTGTGTTTTCTCCTTTAAAAACCGACAAAGAGACAGCAACGCCTTAAGCGAAGATCTCGAGTGCACAGCTAATAACCAACGTGGTTTGTTTACATGACGTCACAGAAGTGCATATTTAACAGATTCAGTGCGGACAGAGAGGTACAAGCTTGCTTTTAGGACATTGTGCTAGGCCTACATATCTGCAGAGGGAAATATTTTTACTGGACATCATGACCAAAGAGATATAAATCTATCAGACTTCAACAGATAGGTCGAACTGCCTGACCTTTAACGGACATTAAAAAACTGAGATTCAGACCAAATGAATCTTTTTTTTAATTATTATTATTTGAAATAGTTTTAACCCCAAAGAAGAAGAATTCTATGATTTAGTGTACGTCCCCAAGTGTTGCATTACAGGGGAGAATACTGTTGTAACTTGGATTTTGAATTTGTTTTCAAGTCCAAAAGAGTTTAAGTGACCTCCGATCATTATTGAACCACACTGGTGAAACTGGGCTTTAAAAATATTTTCCATAATATGTTCACCTGACACCTTCTGATCCAGGTCCAACAGTGATGACCCGACACTAACCTTCTTCTTCTATTGTGTAGTTTGAAGAACAGCTTTGTGAAAGCGACACACTGCTGTTAATTCCAGCTTGTTAAAGGCATTATTGTGCACTTGACACTGAAACAGGAACCTGTTACGATTTACACTAAGCTCCCAGTTTCTTTTTCTTCTTATTGGTGATTTTTTCTTATCTTGTTGAACTGTTACTCAGAGGTATTTTTGTCTTTTTCTGCCCTTTAAATTGTCAGTCTGGTCAAACCATTTTATGGCTTTTTGTTCTGCAGTACAAACCCCCCCATACAAAATAAGATCTGTTTGTCAAAACGGACTTTCTACAAAATAGAGAAGTCCTGTCAGTCATCTGACTGTTCTCGATCAAGATTTTGTGGCAGGAATTGTACATATATCACCCATAATGCCCTCTGTTCACATGTCTCCAGCATGTTAGTTGGGATCCCTCAGCCCTGACTTATGAAGCCGGAGGTTTAGTAGCAGGGGCAGACCTTGGCTGAGGCTTTCTTTGGATCTTTATCATGTTTCTTCTCTGGGCAGACTGGAGCAGAGAGCAGAGGTAAACTGTACAGGAGGATGATAATCAGATTCACCACCACACAAAGCAGCCCTACACCCAGTGAGTTGATAAACGTGATGGGGATGGAGTGTTCAAGGAGCCAGGGGCGCCGTGTCACCATGTCCTGCTCAGCGGCCTTCATCTGGAAGTGGGTGCCGAGGATGCCGCACACATGGAAGAGTTGATGGCTGTGACCTGCAGAGGGAGCAGTCGAGTCATGTTTGAGTTCAGGCAACACAGCGACATGTCACAGTAGAAACAGTAGCAGTAAATACAAGCCCTCACCACTGAGTGAATGAGTCACATTGCCAACTGATTTCAAGAGGATGAAGAAAACATGGAGGTGGTTACGCATTAGTGTTGCAATGTTAAACACAAATGAGGATACACTGAATGAGTTAATGTGAATCCAGTGTTTCACAGAGTTATTTATAGTGGACAAAGATCTGAAAGGTGACATTTGATCTCTGCGTTCATAAGCTGACTTCCTGATCAAGACACCGATTCCTCCAATACTCTAGGTGCACATGAATGCAACCTAATGGCAAACCTTTTCACTTCATCCACTTTTTAGATTTGTGACTTACTTTTAAAAAACGCTTCAAGTTTAAATCACACATTTTTATGTAACCATACTGATGTAATCCCAGTCATCTTTGACTGTCGAAAGTTTCTCCCATTTTTTTCTTAAATGGCTTTGAGAACAGTTTCCTCACATATAACAAGGGTCCGAGGTTGGTGCTGAGTCACCAGTGATGTCAAACCCTGCATTCATGTCAGAGTAGTGTCAGAGTAAAGTTAGAAATGAGTTCACATTTAGAAAAAAATGAGTAATTAATTTAGAAAGTCTGCAAAAAGGTTGGTTACATGAGTTGCCAAGTTGATGTCATACATGCGGAAACATGGCAGATGAAGGTAAATGTTCATTTGATGGTAATGAGATTTCTATTAATGGACATATTGCAGGTCAATTTTTTGTATTAGGCTGCTACCTTTAGTTGCTCTCTGTGTCGTGTGACCTAAATTAGCTAGAAAAGTTGTTCATTAACATTAGTAAGGTAAATAACTATTTCAGTTGTTTGAGGTGATGTACTGCAGCAAGAAGTCTGGGACTTGTAATACAAAGCTTCACACCATGATCAATGCGTTGTTTAAATGCCCTGAGCAGTAAAACACAACACTTCATCTTTGTAGCATCCATGTTGTTTCCACATTCGACTCAAAGCTCACGAACACACCAAAGTCAGAAGAACGACTTGCCAACTTAGGATATGGGAACCATCTGAGGAGCATGTGAATACAGCATTAGTCTCTGTCTAACATGCTCTTCTGAATGTTGTGCGTTGCTCTGATCTCATGTTTCATATAGTGTGCATGTCATTTTGTTTTAATAATTGACCATTGATTTGTAAGATTTAGGTAGTTTGTTGTCTGTAAAGTCATTTGAGACATAATTGTAAGAAAACAATACATTAATTGATGCAAATGAAAAAAAAGGAAGAAATTGTACTTGAAATCAATAATTACTATTAATGCATCTTCACTGACTTTATCTACTGTATAGAACCAACTCAGAGACTTCACAAAATGCTTTACATAAGTTACTGGTACTTAAAAATGCAAAAAAAAAAAAAAGGGGGGGGGGGGTTGTCCACTGAATTGTAAACAGAAACACTGGAAATACCAGTTGAAAAGTGAGGTGGACGTAATGTACATTTGTAATTAATTCAAACCTGCTTTAAATGAATACTTATGTGATCCCCTTTGACTTCATTTGTTAAGAATTTCTGTTTTTGGATGCTTTGTTTACTGGAGGCATGAAAAAAAAAAAAAAGTTGAAGCCCCATTACTCCGAAAAATATCCAATTGGATTGAAAGCCCATTTCCTTGACAGCCGGTTATCCTAAAAACAAAGACCCATTGCTTCAAAGTCCTGTTCCTCCAAAAATACACACTCCTTACAGTTACTTTCAGTTTCCAAATGGTGTTTGGGCACTTTTGTGCCACCTAATGTGGGTGTTTAAGCCAAAACATGATCTTTTCCTGATCATAACCAAGTGGTTTTTGTGCCTAAACACAACCACACATTCACCGCAACATTGATAATAAATGTAATGTGTCTGAGGTTTACAGAAATGTACAATGTTATCATTTTTTTCCTGGCAACTTAAACACAAAACTGACGATGCACCTCTGAAGCTGATGTGACTTGTTAGCAAACAGTTGCTGATTTACACATCCAGCAGATATGAAGCAACACTCACTGACACAGCACACTCCTTTAAGCTCTGTTTTGGTCTTAACCAACTCTTTAGGGAAATATCTGGCTCTTTTGCTGCTAAAAACTCATCCACCTGCTAAGTGTTAGCTTTGCCAATTGGTGGTGTGCCTAAACCGAAAAATCAGCTGGTCATCATCTGCTGAAACTTCCTGCAGAGTTCAGGGGAACAGCAGACTTTGGTAGTAATTCTCTGTAGTTTCTGGTTGGCACACTGGGCAAAAGTAAAACACTACTTAACATGCTCATGAAAACAACAGCAGCTTCTCCTGAGTTCAGTCTTACCGATGTAGTCGAAGCTGCCAGGCGCCAGGCGCTCAGGTAGATGTGTGGCGAACAGAAAGCCTGTGAGGAAAGCCAAGGCGATGTGGTAGTAGTGGAGGATGTTGGTATCATTGTCTGTGCAGCCCTCTCCTACACACAGAAACACCTGTGAACACAACACACACACACACACACACACACACATACACACACACAGCAGATTTAATAGATTACAGTGCTATCCCCATTATTACCACTTTTATCACCTTCACATTTCTTAATGAGGCATAAACTCTTTTATTAAGTATCTGTTAGTGGAGCTGCTGCTACGTTAAACTTTGGTTCCAGTTTCAAGGGTGTAAAATTTAGCTTTTTCACTGCGACAGGACCAGATTCTTTTCATATATCATATCGGAACTTAAACACTGAACTTCTATGTACAATTACTTCAAATCATATCACATCAGAGATACCCCTCGACGTGGACATTAGCACAAAGTAATGAATATTAAAGTATGAAAAATGGAGTAACAGAGCACTGAAAAATTATGATTTTGTCATCTAATTCTTTACTGCAAAAAAGTAATTCCAGTTAAAGAATCAAAATGGACAAGTTAAAGATTTGTGTTTTAAAATAATATCCAGTATATTTTAAAACAGATTTACTGTACATATGAACTGCTATGCCATGTTGAATTTATATATATGGATGGTTTGCAATAGGGGAGACCGGGGTTGTTTGGCACACAGCTGTTTTTGGTCCTCTGAAGGTCACAGAAACAAAAATGTCACATTAAAATGTTTGCTTCCTTCACCTGCACTCGGATACTAGGTTAAAACTGTGTTAGATAGAGATAAAGTGTTACTTTTGAATAATAGAAACAGGAACCAGCTACATTTTGACATAAGATTTGAAAGTCTGTGATGAGTGTCAGTAGCTGGCCAACATAATTTAACCCCAAAATTAGGTGAAGTGCATAAGGGGTTGTTCGGCACACTGATCCCGGGGTTGGTTTGTAACAATAACACTTGTGACTGTAGCTGTATTTTTAGAGATTAAAAGTATTTTGAAAGATTAAAAACAATGTTTAAATAAATCTTAATCAATTTTTGAATGGTCAGAGGTAACAGTAATCCGACATCCTGCTGATAAATTGCTTAAAAACGTTGTTTGGTAATTATCTTTTATTTTTAATTTTCCCCATTTTCTCCAGATACATATTCTTTCTAACCTATAGAATTGTATTTATCTTGTCCTGTCACTGTGTAGCATATTCATGATTTGCGAGCCACTGAATCGGTAGGTTGACCCGATTGGTTATGGGTGGGATGGGTGGTAGGGGGTATGTGTTGTTGTTGTGAGGGACTGTACTATGAAGACCATGTGACGCAAGTGATTTGAATATTATAAAATAAAAATTCCAAGTCATAAAAATATGTTGTTTGATTTTAAAAATGGGCAGATAATCAATTAAATGTTCACGTTTTCTGGTACTTTTTTGACTAAATTTTCAAAATAACTTTTTAAAGATTAAAGTTTAACGACTTTAATCACAAATTACTACATTTTAGAAAACATTTGTGTACATTTAAACACATTTATCTGTAGCTCTAACCCAGACTTTTCATTTCCTAGTTATAAAATTCTGACATAAATTAAGCCAGGGAAATACAACAGAGAGTGAAAGGTGTGCCAACCAACCACAATCTCTCCTACTTCTTTTTACCTTTTATCTATTGTTATACACCAAACTCAAACCCCTGTACGTTAAAACCTGCTTGGCAGTAAACCAGTTTCTGATTCAATGTTACTGTATCTGTAACATCTGTATCTCAGTGTTTGTATCTGTGACACACGTTGTTTGTTGTGTCTCGTGTGAGGACACACATGTGTGAAGTGCACAGCCGTGGCCCTACCCTGTAGAACAGAGGAATGTTGTCAAACAGGTAGGGGAAGGCGAAGGCAACAACTCGGAGGTATTTGCTGAACTTTGGACTCTGGCTCTCAGGAAATCTGAAATAAAAGAGAAAACAATACAGTTCTTAAATATTCCTGATGTTTACATTGTGTTAGAGCTGTGGAGGAGGAAAAGTGGAAACGTCATGCACAGCATTACCACTGGTAATGTCATCCTTATGTAAGAGTTTCTGATTGATGTAATCCATGTGTGTACAGTTTTAATGTCATGTCATCCATAACCAGCATGGTGCACTTCTCTGCTGAGGACACAGTGTGCAGCAGCTGGAAATTTTATCATAAATAAACAAAAATCTGTTAAATAAATACATTTACTTTTAAAATTCAAATCAATCCCTTGAACTACATCAATTATTTAATAAATACATTTGTGTTTGAGTCAGTGTGATGACTTATGTGACATGACGTCTCTCCTGAGCAGCACTCATGCAGCCTCACAGTTTCTTTCATGTACACAGCTTTAAGCAAACGTCATTATGTAACGCCAGAACAAGAGTCAAACATGTTTTACGACTCCTTTTGTCACGTCCTCGGACCAGCCCAGCTGAAACTACAGCTCAACTAAATCACAGTTCAGGGCTGGTCTCTATAGTCACGTTTTGGTAACACCCTTTGTATGAAACACAGAGTTGCTCAACTAATGAAAGTCAACAGTGTATGTGGGATGAAGTCCCGCCTGAAGACATGTCAATAATCACACATGTTCAAGGGGTGAATCTTTACCATCATTTGATGCAGAATTAACAAAAATTCAGACAGATTATTGAAGCGATAGGACAGGCAGATTTTTAGCAAATGGAATGTCTTTACCTCATCACGCTGTCATGATTATATTGCAGATATGGTAAGCCAAGCCTTTGCAGCGGGAGAGATGAGTGAAAGAACAATGAATTAGAGAGTCAGCATTAATCCAGGACACAAAGAGACAACAGTGTTAACAATGTGATGATTGCTGTGAATTAAAGAGGTGGAACAATGCTGTATTAGGTGCTGAAGCTTTTATCCTCAGTGACAAAGGTCCTTCAAACTATAATTAAATTTAGTTTTGATAGAACTACACACCCCATTGAGCTTCATTTGCCAACCAGAGTGAACAAGCAGGATTTATCTGACACATGTATGTGACACCAGTCATGTTAGAATGTTGTCATGGACAATGGTGGAAAGTACTGTACTTAAAAAGAATTGAGTATTTCCATTTTCTGCTACTCCTCCACATTTCAGAAGGAAATGTTGTACTTTTTTACCTTTAGTTACTAATCAATAAAAAGTAAGTAATAAAAACAAATCAATTTTGAATGCAGGAATTTTACTTTTACTGTAATATTGCTACTTCTACATAGGCTAAAGATCTAACTACTTCTTCCACCACTGCACCAGGACTACACTTTGAAGGTATAACATTATCTTTAGGGACTGTTTGTTGTTTATGAGAGGAGGGGGTGGAGCAAAACAGGGGAGGCACGTCAAATCATCTTTTAGAGGCGGGACTTATGTGTATTATTTTGGCTTAGGGGAGGAACATACAATTTAACGTAAAGTCATCTTGCAACTTAAGATAGAAAGGAAATGTGGGAGCGAGAAGGGGAATGACATGCAGCAAAGGGCTACAGGTTGAAAACGCTGTGGAGGCTTTAAAGGGCATGTCTTTAAAAAACACCAAAATTAAACCATTTATCAACGCCAGAAACTGCAAAAACAGATATTATTGTCAGATATTCTCTCTGTGCTGTTTGCTTGTTGCATTGTCTCCAATACTCACATTTCATGTGATTTAAAAAATGGTTATTTATGGTGTAGGGAGGTTTGTGTATTTTCACCCAGTCACTCAGGGAGGCTCAAGGAAAAATATTTATAGATCTGGGGAGGGTGAAGTTAAAAAATAAAATAAGAAAATAAGAAAAAACAACTACTACCCCGCTCCTCTGATAAACAACAAACAGTCCCTTATTTACAGATTAAACTGTGATGTGATTGAGCCACTGGAAAAGGTGGGGATGAAACCAACACTGACTTAAAATAGGGGGTAGCTAACATTAGCATTTTGTCAACGATATGCATGTTAGCAAGTTAACATATGACTTTTTGCAAGAGTTATCATTGGCTGTATAAAATGAATTTTCTGACTCTACCTGGAGTAGCAGGCGACGCTGGTGCAGATGACGCTGTTGATCACAGTGATGGGGATGTAGCACCTGTGGAAGAGACTGTTCACCCATTTGTCCGGGAAAACATAAGCTGAGTAGATGATCGATGACCCTGCAGCAGGACACAGCAACAGAGGACAATAGTTAAGTCAGAACACTTTGTGGATTATAATAAAAACAAAAAACAAAAAAAACCTGCAATCCAATTCAACGCTAACTTCAATCACGGGCAGGCATGTGCACAGATAGACCCCGGGAAACTAATACTCAACTTGAATTAAAGCTTATGTCTCCCACGTCACGTCTCTGATAATTAACTTAAAAAAAAATGTGACATGCGGTTTGGGGCTGCACTGCATAAAGGGCGCAGAGGAGGAGAGGAGGAGTGCAGGGCTGCTTGTTTCTGTTCTCTGGAATTCTTAAACAATATTTAAAGCTTCTTTAGAAGATAATTAGAAGAATAGGTGTGTGACTTTTAAAAAGAAAGGATGAGAGGAGAGGAGAGGAGAGGAGAGGAGAGGAGAGGAGAAAGCACTTAGCCCTAATTGTTGCAACTGAACATCAGCCTACTTTGTAGTTTGGAGGATAGATTGGTTGGTTTATCACTCTATCTTGCATCACAAGGTGTACGCTGTGTCACATAACTAAACACAACACTTTAAGACTCCTGCCTTTTTTTTTTTACCATATGTGGCTGAGTTACTGATACCACAGCAAACGTTTCACAACACTGTAAGTGTGGAGGGCTCAGTGCATTAAATACGCCAGTGTGAACCACATACGCTTACCAATGCTGTAGAAACTGAGGGCGCCGTAGTCAAAGAAGAAGCAGATGTGGCGTGCCCGCACTGACATGCTGCTGAAGGTGTGAGCACAGCTCGACGCCAGCGGGTAAATGCAGCAGGTGAGCAGGAAGACCAACAGAGGCCAGATGAAGGAGTCCTGCCATGCCGTCTGCATCAGCACCACCGTCACTAATTTCCATAGGAAGTACCTGCCGGGAGAAACAGGTTACATTAAGATGATTAGATTGGATGCAGCAGTAAAGGGTAAGGTGGAGTAAGATGCCCCCACCGTTTAATTCCTCTCCTAAACATTATATGGCACTAGGTCTACTTTCAACACATGGAATGGATATGCTGTAGTGAATGGTGACATTTCATCTGAACTGCTGTGTTGTTAGTCACAGATCTGTTATTTCAAATCACTTATTTTTGGAGCTTGATCGTCATATCAACATTTAAACAATCAAGTGTCTAAACATACAGAGGACTGACATATTAAAACATGCAGATACTTCTGTACAGTGCCTTCACACGTTATCAGGTATAAACCCAGCTGAACACCTATATATTTTGGAGCCTTATGCAGCCACACTGCCAGAAGAAAGTGTTGGCATTGTATGATTCTGCAAACCAAAAATACATACATTTGCATGCTTCATACATATCATATAAACGTTTTTTAAGTGACATAGTACATAAGCTGACGTTCTCATCAGGAGGTGAAGTGGAAGGTCGATGATGTGTTACCTGGGCAAGATGCCTGCCAAGCTGTAGACCACTGTTCAAGATTAACAAACAGCAAAACCGGTTGTTGTAGCGAATCACTAATATGTTTCCATCGGCCTTTTAGGTGTCAAACGTGGGTGTTTTGTAGCGACAACTCAGGGGCGACAGTGCCACCCAAAGCATTTGTTTTTTGTCACCAAGATATGACTGTGTTTCCTGCTGGTAGTGTGCCCCCAAAACCAGGTATTTCAGGCCAAAACATGATCTTTTACTGACCATCACCAGGTGCTTTTTGTACTTAAACGTAACAACACCTTAACCACTGTGTTTTAAAAAGATTCAACATATTCATTACATAATAATTGTTTTTAATGACAATGAAGGTTTTTGCTCACTGTTTTTGTGTTGCCACACGCCCCCATTGTCAAATCGGATGACTTGAGAGGCGGGCCTTCTGTGGTGATCATGAAAACAAGTTTACAGTTGGTAAACAATGGAGGAGAAACTGGTGGTACTGTAGCAGCTGGTGGATACCCAGAGCTATACTACTTTAAGAACTGCAGTTCCTACGATTTCAATAGAAACCAGCAGGCGTGGCAGCATTTAAGTGCAGTACTTGAAACGGCCGTCATCGAGGCGAAGCTCCTGGACCAGCTGGTGATACTCCCCGTGATCCACCCTCTTTTTTAGGGTCTCATGTATCCACACAGATCTCTGTTTCTCTGCGCCCAACAAACTTTTATCTGACAGCCTCTCACCCTCAATCAGAGCTACAGCAAGTACCCTCTGCCTGAACATTTTAGGAACTTGATATTAATTACTGTTAAATAATTAAAATCAATAAATAAACGATTTTAAAAAGGCAGTGCAGAGCGTCTTGTGTTTTTCAACCTGCAAAACACTTTGTGTGATCGGGGCCTTCAAGTGAAGGTATGTAGCATCGTTGAAGTGAATGAAGGTGAATTTGTCTCTTAAAGTTGTAACATCCATACAAGTGGTAGATAGAGAAGCAAAATACTGGTCAGAGGTACTACTGACTGTCTCATTTGGTGTTTTGCCTCACTTTATTTGTGTTTTTCTGGCACTGTGTCTCTTGGATGCCTGCTATTTACAGTCTGGCACCTCGTTGCTACTTTTTTGTAAAGCCCTGACCTCACCTGAGCACTGCAGGGGTACACATCCTTTTGAGCACAGAAAATAAAAGGAAAATAAGAAAATACAGGCAGGGGGCAGAGTCTCTGCAGAAAAATACACCCTCACACACTTCCAGTGTGTCATAAGTGATGATTGAGAAGGATTACCTCTGTATGAATCTATAAATTGTTTTATTTTTTTAGGAAAATCCTGCATAGGTTATCATTCATGTCACCAAACACAATTGAATAGTGTCCCTCTCCTCAGTGTCAGTGATTACTACATATTGTCGGTCACACTGTCGTAATATCACTGCTAGTATTGCTGGAATATTTACACATAAATGAAATAATAAAGATGTAGCTGAACATTTGGTATGTGATATTTGTACATCAGAGTTGCAGCATGTAACTTCCCATAAAACCACAACTTGTCATTTTTACATTTCTGTTTGTTTAAGGATTAAACAAACAAGATACAGCGTGTTAACCGCTAAGCTTCAGGTGTGTTCTGACCTGCAGAGCGAGCCGTACTAGCTGTTTCCCTCTGCTTACAGTCTTTATGCTAAGCTAACAGCCTCCCAGCTCTGGTTCTGTATTACATGCACAGACACGAGTGTGATGTCCATGTCTTCATTAGGTTTCAGCAAGAAGGTGAATATTTCTTTCTATTTAATTAACCAAAACAAACTGGAGCATTTAAGCAGCAGTAACATTAAGCTGGTTTGAGAAAAGGCTTATTAATGAGCATAACTACAAAACAACAAACCTCCTGTCTAACAAACAATTAGCTACTTTAGCTGACATAAACATAATGGAAACAACATCAGATGTACATACATTACATATATGTAATTATACATATATTCCCTACATGAAGTAATAGACTGCTAATTATCTCTGTGCACGGCATTTAAAAGACACACACTTGGCTTGTAATCCCTGGACCTGTCAGTACCTGTCGATGAAAGACTTTCATAATAAAGTATTACTCAGTTTAATCCTGCATTTGTCAGCAACTGTCAGTTATACAACAGCCTTATCGGGAGGCTGTAGTTTGCTTTGTGCATCTCTTTCCACGTCTCAGTGCATCTCATTAACAAATCAACATTATTTGTGCTTTTCCCCGTCACTGAGCAGTTAACTAATTGAGGCAACTCATATGACAGCCTCCAGCGCAGATCTGCTCATTAGCGGCTTGCCTCAAGGTCTACGCCGTGCCCCAAAGACACAAACACCCATGTGACCTGCTACACACACACACACTCCCTGGCAACTGGCATCTCAGCAGGGAGGAAGTGCAGGGTGGCTCGTGGGAGCAGTAACCTCTGTAGTAACTTTAAATTCTGAGACCTACTCACATAAACACACACACATGTGCAGAATGAAATAATTGCATCACTTAAGTCTTGGATATATTTAACCTCCACGCTGTGATGAAGTGTTTGTCAAACTGAGAAGAGACGCTGAACTCAGGGAGGAAGCTGAGGAGCCAAATGTTGCTTTTATGGAGCGCCAGTCAGAGTGAACATACTGTGCTGAGATGTGCAGCAGAGGGATGTGGGAATGATCCCTCCTATTTATCTTTGGCCTTGTTCCTCTTTAGCTTTTGAGCCTCTCTAGCTGCTTTCACACACGCACTGCAAACATGAAATTATGTAGACATTACCCCGAGGAGCTGTATGTGAGAACCCAAATCAGCTGGACTGGACATCACATGTACTTCACCCTGCCAGCTGCCCAGTGTGAAGTCTGTGTAATGTCTGATTGAGCCCATGTGTGAATAGAGCAGGTCATTGTCCAGAGAATTCACAGTGAGCAAGTGGACATGTGGACTTGTGCGAACCTGGAAGAATACAATCATCAGAAGGTGAAGAAGAAGAAGGGTCACATACGCAACAATGCAAATGAAAATGTCTAACTGAAGAGATGATGAGATTCGAGAACTTCTAGTGATAAGGGCCAAAGCTGAAATCGTCAGACAAATTCAATGAATGGCAAAGAGGTTTGGTTGTATAGGACCAAATTACGAATGCCTACGTAATGCTCTAAACAGACACCATCCCTCGCCTAAACCAAACAGGTTATTTCCAGTTGGTGAGAATGCTCACGACACGTACAACCTCCCGTTGTGTGCTACGTGTGAAGGGGCAACTGTAGACAATGTCTGGACCTGATCCTTTGGGTATCGTCTAAAAGTCATATCAGAAAACAGTTTGTGTCCGCACAACACATTCTCACTCTGACCTCGTCACATATCAACATTTGGTCATGGACTTTCAGTGTCGGATGCTGCAAGTCATTGCCCAAGTGTCGGGGTTCATTGATTTCTTAGTGAGACGGGGTTGGTCTGCACCTACAGGCGTTGTATCTAATGTCTAACAAAACCCTGTAAAAGCTGAGAAAACTCGAAGAAATAAGGCCACAAGTTGCAAAGTCTTCTTGAGTTTACTCAGTTTTAGGGCCGGCTAGTTGTGTCAACTCAGTTTAAGAAGTTTTACTGTTTGTTTCATCAAAGTTTGTTCTTATATCGATCAAACTTCATGTCACCAGTCATATCACGTCATCATATGAAGTTTAGATAACTTGAAAGTTTTGAGGTAGACAAACAGACAAAGAATTTAAGTTGAGCCTACAAGTAATGTTGTCAGTAGCTGTCAGACTGGATCTCCAGTTTGTGAAGCAGTGTCAGGTTTGATGTCCTCGTGCACAACAACTGATCTAATCACTGCAGTTTCTGATGTACTTCTAACAGCCACGTTCAAACATGGATCAGTGGATCATAGTTTGCAATGTGAGGCTGAAATGTGTTAGAAAAGACCACGACAAGTGAACTGTTAATCTTCATTATGGTTTGAATTTAAAAAAATGATTAGAGAGAAGACAAGGTGACTCATCAGAGACACATGTATAAACACACATATCAAGCCTCTGTCAAAACTGCCAACCCTAAATGTTGGCACTGTGCATTTCTGCACACCGGATATGTAGCGGATGTGTTGACACTTTATGCTTCAAGGATGCCGTGGTTAACGTGTGGCTATGTTTAGGCACAAAACCGACTTGGTCATGTTTAGGAAAAGATCACGTTAAGACTTTAATTATCCAGTTTTGGAGGCACAGTCACGGCTGGAAATGCTGCCGATGTGATGTCTTGCTAAAAAACAATGGTTTTTGTTGTTTGTTGCTCTGCAGCTTGGTAGCTGTCTCACCAGGGTGTCACGCCACCATCCCCTCATCCTCATGATAACAAAGTCAGCTCACATGCATATAATTTTTAACTGATATGATGAGGTGGACTTTCATGCACTTTATACCAGACAGTATAAGTTGATATCTTTACAGCGTATGGGGAAAAGAGTTGACGTGAATAAAGGATAAATAAACTGTATAAATGCAGCCGTACTATAGAAGTCCTGCTGCACACAAAGCAAGAGGCCGTTGACAGGGAGACACTGCAGGAGGTCTATGGGACCCACATGGTTGCTGGGATGTATGACTTCAAAACAAACCTGTCTGTATGTGCAATCCTTCTCATATTACTTAAGTAAATCCAGCCCGATGGCTGTGAGTGATTTGGCACACATATGTGTCCTGCGCCAGCTGTCTGCAGAATCCACAACAGCTTTATTACTATGTAAAGTCCACTGCTCCTCTGGCATCTCTGTAACTCCTTGAAAAGTGCATTTATGGTAATAAATATACACTGGGATCTACTCGCTGACAGGTACCATGAATACTAAGCAGACAGATACTGTAACTCTGGGTATGAGCAGTAAAAATTAATGGTGGTCTTTAGTCAGTAATGTGGCGGAACTGATGTAATAAATCCGCTGTCTTTGCTTGATAGTAGGTATAATAGAGCTGCAACTTCAGAAACTGTCAGTCTGTGAAACCGCAGAATAAAATTCTAGATGACTCTGTGACCTACGTCAGTAGGAATTTAAAAAATCTTGAGCTTGGTATGAAAAGAATCCTAAAACACAGATGTAGATGTAAAGATGTAAGAGGTGACTTTTATGTAACAAACTCTGCAGTAGGACTGAATTGTAGAGGATAAGGTGATAATCCTGAGATGTGACATCTGGCACAAATTAGGCCACTTGCCTCCTCAACAGCTGACAATCGAGATGCCCTCAGGTGTGTCAGATATTGTGAACACACGACAGGAAGCAAACACGTGTTGAGGAATCTCTAAAACTGCAAAGCACTGGAATTTCTCAATTATGGGATCAATAAAGGTGTATCTTATCTCATTAAAAATAACATTTGTCAGTCATACCAGGTGGGCAGGAAGTGGGTCCAGATGTTGAGCGTCTCATTGGTCAGCTGGAAGAGGCTCAGGATGCAGTCGGTGGCTGAGCTGCGGGGGTGTCGGTAGCCAGAGATGATGCTGTCCTCGTGGAAAACCTCAAGAGAAAAAACTCTTTGTCAGTCCTCAGTCCACTACGTGCAGCTCACAGCAAACAGCAAAACACACGAGATGAGGAAATCCTCAGTGAAATGCTGAGTGCTGAATGTTTAAGAGCTGGATTCAGGAACCCTCCCTCCTCAGGGTGTCCCAGGTCAAAAGACTGTATATACTGGTGTGCTAGATATATAATTAAAGTATACTACAAGCACACTTGCACTTTTTATGACTTATTTAAAGTATATTTAAAATATGATGTTTAACGTGTACTTCAAAATACACATCATCAAGTTCAACTTTAATGTAAGTAAGTATACTCATTCTGCAATACTTAAAGTGGTCTTACAGTGTACTTATTAGCAGTGTACTTTATTCACATTGTTTTGTAAACTGTATGTCAGTGCACTTTTAAAAAGTATATTAAATTGCTAAAACTTAAAGTGGCACTTTGGTGTATTTATGGAAAGTGTTCTCATTTTCAGGTCCTTTGTAATACAATATCAGTATGCTTTATTAAAGTTTAATTTAATTTCACTTCATCAGAGGTGTATTTAATGTGACTCCAAAACAGTGCACTTTAAAGTTAGTTTATTTCAAGCTTTATTTTTTGTGCACTTTTAAATGATAATAATAATAATAATTAAATAAATAAATAAATAAATAAATAATAATAAGGCATTTTATCAATATGTACCTTTCAAAGCAGGAAACCTTACAAGACAGTAAAAAACAACAACAACACAAGCATTGATGTATCCATAGATCCTAAAATCACACATATACAATAAAAGTTAACAAATCTGTGGTTTGCAGAAACAAACAATGCATGAATGTCCACCTCATCATATCAGTTAAAAATCCAGAGACCCTTGTTTTTACTAATTTGAGAACAATTTAAACCCAGTAACCAGAAGAAAATTTAAGTTTCTGCAAACCACAGATATACACTATTAGTATGCTTTATTAAAGTTTAATTTATTTTCACTACTTACAGTGCACTTTAAAGTTAGCTAATTTTAGCTGTATTTCAGTGCACTTGTAAAAAGTATTAAAGTGCACAGACTTACAGTGATTTGTTTCACCGCGGGTCACAAGCCAAAAAGGTCAGCAATATAGGAGTACTCCTTTACATTACGTTACATTACATTACTTGGTGGCTGTTTTGATCCAAAGCAACTTCACACTCAAACACTTGTGCAGTCCTCTCGGATAAATAAGTGCTTATGTTTTTCAGTCTCTGCACACACAGGATTAATCAGTGTTTATTTCATTAGGTGAAATATTAAAGGTGTAAATAGGTTCAAGTTTGACTCTGTGAGCAAAGCTAACGCACTAGTTTTTTACGTTTTAAAGTTTCTTCACCCAACTCTCCTCTTCCTTCTTGACTCCAGCTCAGTCTGACTGTGTGAAAGCTGAAACTTCCAGTTAAGATATAGTGAAGATGAACTTACTTTTGGCACTTGATTGATGGTGAAGACTCGTGGTAATTTAATGAGGCTGAGCATGACGACTGCCAGGTGCTGCTGTTACTGCTGCTGTCGCTGTCAGGGAGGAGAGCTCAACTATGGCCACCGGCTGGGTGTGCCTCCCTCTTTATAAGGTTTGTGTTGCCATGCTGCCCTCAAGGTTTTCCCCCTTCATCTCCTCCCTCTTCAAACCCAGCGAGAATATCCAGTGTACCTGTGCCACTCCTCCTCCTCCTCCTCCTCCTCCTGCTCCTCTCTGGAGGTGGAGAGTATGTGCACACAGGTGTGTACTTACACACAAAAAGGCATGCACACACACATAAACACAAGTGCTGTTTGGTCACAATTATTCTGTAAAGGAAGACAAGTTTTTCAAGATCATATAACATCTTAACATTCACAAAAAAAAGGTAGGTGTTTACAAAACAAAGCTCCTCTTTTTGTGGTTGCGTAATCCTGCCTCAAAGACATGATAGTCGAGCCTGTAAGGCAGGTTTCAGTCACAAAATATCAGTTCAATGACACAGCTGTGATTGACATGAATGGTCTGTAACTGAGACTTATATTTTCCTGCCACAAACTCTCAGCTAGTGCAGCAGACGAGGAGCTCAGCTCAGCTCAGCTCTGAACTCAAGTTATCAGAGTTTCAGCTGAGTTTCAGATAAGCTCTGACATCATGAATATAGGGTGTGAATTGGTCTGGGAGAAAGTCAACAAAGTTCTTTTCATGCCACTTTCTTGCTCCTCTCCTGGTTAAACTGGCATGTCATCATCTGCCCACACAGACCTGACGGCGGTGGCTGTCACACCCAGACAGTTGAGCCCAGCCTGAGTTCCCCGGGCCTGTTATCTTGTTCAAACTGTGAAGCAATGAATGCAAACACGTCTCTGCCACTGCAGAATTAGGAAATGGAGATTTTATTTGTGGTTTGTTTGACAATTTCATCATGTGATATAGAAAAGAATACGCACAATTACATTTTGTTGGTGTGATATATGTTTACTTTGGTGACGTCACTTCATACAGAAGCTCTTTTGCTTTGAGCTCAGTGATCTATAACAGATGTCATGCTCGCTTAAGTTTAAACACACACAATAAGTTAATGCTTAATCTCAATGGCTTGATGGAAAACTGAAATTATTCTGTAATGTCTAACCCTCAGTATAAAGTCCAGTATGGATGCTTATGTTTAAAGGAACAGTGTGTAAGATTTAGGAGGATTTAGTGGCCTCTAGAGGTGAGGACTGCAGACTGCAACCAGCTGAAACTTCTCCTGGTTAGAATTCCTTCAGTGTTTATTGTTCAGGAGGTTTTAACCAGGAGCCGAATTATCCACAGAGGTCTCTTCCTCTCCAAAACAAACAACAGCATGTCGCAGACAGGCCGCCAGCCCAGCACCTGCTAATGTGTGCTCACCTATTTTTCTCCGATAACTTCATTAGAGCTCATCGTTTCTCTGATCCAGAAGTTTATACGGATTTTACTATGGCTGTCAAAGTAATGCATTCATTTTGATTAATTAATCACAGGAAAAAAATAGCGCTGATTAATCGCGTGCCGTGGTGCCCTTTGACTCGGTGTCATTGAAGGCCACAGTGGCTTTGTCATATGATGGAGGCAGACGAGACGAAACTGCTCGGCCCCATAAATGGAACATTTACATTTAAAAAACGCCCAGATGAAACTGTTGATAGGTGCACCGTCCTCTGCAGTTTCTGCAGTAAGGACGTTTCATACCATCGGTGTACTTGAAGCCTGAAACATCATCTCAATGTAAAGCATTTAGCAGCGAACCAAAGGTCCTAGCTAGCAAAGCATCTGATGCTAGCGCTAGCAGCCAGCCTTGTCAAGCCTGATTTGACCAAGCGTTCAGACACAAATTGAGTACGTCTACCTGTGACCGACTAACTCCCTGGCAAAATGGATTGCAATGGACTGCAGATCAGATTCAGTGGTGGAGGACAGGGGGGACAACTGTGTTCAAGATCCAGCAGCTTTACTATGACTTTACGATGAATTCATTTGAATCGAAATTTTAAAATACTTAAAAAAAAATTGATGTATGCAATTACTTTAGATTAATTAATCAGGTTAGGTTTTTTCCAATCATTTGACAGGCCTCGTTTTTACTAAGCTAAATTATCCGCAAAGTTTCACATCACAATCAGTGTTTCTGTGACACTGCAAGGCAGCCAGCTTCTTCAGCAAGTGATGTGTGCTCAACGTTTTCTAATCCAGACATTCAGGAGGTTTTTACTATGAGCTGAATTATCCGCAGAGGTCTCTTCCTCTCCAAAACTAACGGACCCATTGCAGTGGTGTAAAGTAGTTACGATTGGCCCCAGTGTATGTTATTATGACGGGCTCTAGTGCACCCTAGTTACTAGTTTTGAAGCACACACACACACACAAAGCGTTAGGTGTATATATATTTTACCAACAGTGTGTCTTACTGCCGCTTTTATGTTATACTGTAACCACTTGCAGGTGTGCCCAGTCTTGAGTCGTGAGTCAGTCTTGAGAGTTTTTGCACCTAAACTAGCTACTGTACGTCATATCATTTTGTTATAGTTTGATAATATCTTACAAAAACAGAAAACCATGATTGGGATGGGTTTGCCTTTTTGAGGGCATAAATAGAAAATTGCACAATTATTTTATTTAATGTGAGTTCTTTGAACACGGGCGTATTTCAAGGTGGCAATCAGGCCTCTCCACCCACAGGCCCCAGTGCAACCACTGCCTGCACTGTCTATATTTACAGTCCTGACCCACTGATTTGAACCACTAAAAATTGAAAAGCAGTGTTTTTCTGACGCTTTCGTCGTGGACAACACATTCTCACTCCAACCTCATCACATGTCAACATGTGGTCATGGATCTCCCATGTCCACATACAACGTGCAAGGTACCCTGGGTGTGTTGGTTGTTGACGTTCTGGGACACAGTGTCAAGGGACACTGCTCTCCTGGGTGAAAGTCGGTGTTTGTTGGACCCATCCACCACGCTGGTTTCTGATGCCACAAGTCACTGCAAAAGTGCCGGATTTTGATGACTTCAGAGTGAGACTGTGCTCTAGAAACATAGTGGTGCAAAATGGTGATCTCTGTAGAAAAAGACCTGCTCCCTATGTAGATATGAAAGGTTCATTCTAAGGTAACAAAGACACAATGATTCTTATTTACAGGTGATAATACATTAAAGAAAACACACTTATTACATTATATACCATTTCCATCAGTATATCCCTCTAAACCCTACACTGGACCTTTAAAGCAAACACATTTCATCATGATGTTCCTTTAAACTCTTTGATTTTCTTTTTCCAAAGAAACCAGATCTAAATTTAGGCACAATCTCCAAACCATCAGCCATGATTTCATTAAAACCCACTTTCAGTAATCCACCATGTTGTGCTGTAGGCTGCAATCACAAAAGCTCAGTGCCATGAACAAACCCATGCAGTGCAGCAAAGCACCTTGGGATCTCATTCAGTTTTCTCTCTCTCTGAGGAGCAGAGCTGCAGTCAGAGCCGGAGCACCACCACAGATTCAGGGTGAGAAAAAACATAAACCAACAGGAGATGAATGTCTGCCTGAAAGTCAGTTTGGCTTGGCTCGGAGTCAGTTAGTTAATATGTAAGTCATTAGACTTTAAGTGGCAACAGTGTAAACAAAGTCAAGTGAGGAGGGTTATGCCCCGGAGACAAGAAATCAAGGTCAAGAGACAACAACAAAGTTATTAGAAGGAATATGATGAAACAAAACATACCACGCTGAGAGTGAAATCGCAGGGGTCTCTGTGGTAACTGATTAACATACACCCTTAGGTTTATAGTTGTGTTTAAGATAAGATGCTTTTTGTAACATTTAGGTCGTACCATTCATACTCACCATACTTATTTAACCCAGGCTGAAAACAGTGTTCGCTGCCCTCTCTGGTTTGAAGTTTCATGACTGCTGCACTGACCATTGGGTGGAGTCAGGACTGAGCTCTGTGGGTCAGGTGGGCGTGGTTTCAACTTAAATTCAGGTTGATACACAATATGGCACATGAATCAACAGCTGTGTGCAGCACATAGGTTAAACAAACCCCATGTGTACCAACAGAATCATAAACAATAGACTGAAAAAATGAGTAATGGCTGAATCCAAATAGAAAAGTGTTTTTATCACCATGTACAAACTGTAAAGAGATTAAAGTTTATCACATTATCAGCTGATAGAGATTTAACATCATACCTCATGGGTCACCAGCTTGCACCTCCTGTTAGGTGTTTGCACCTGAAACCAAAAGTGACGTCACTGTGCACTGACAAAGGTCAACAGAGACAAAATTTCCAAGCAGTGTACAGGGAGCTGTAAGCGACATTCAGATTGTAGTTATGATTTAGAGTCTGGGCTGGGACTGTCTGCACGCGGCTCGCAGCACCATTAGCTAGTAGCTAGTGCTAACAACAGCAACATTGCTGACGGAGCTAACATTCTTAATCTGGAAGGAGGGGGACTGGAGAGTGGGGGCCACACTTTAGTGACAGTGCTGTTACCGTTATTAGCAGTAACCGCTGCATGAGCCCAGTGCAGAGCTGCAGTGATTAGCTAGCCAGTTGGATACACACACAAATGTGAATATCACAGAGCGACTCTTCCACCTAGCTGTCTTGAGGAATGGGTGGGTCTGTGTGGTACAGTTCTTAACTGGTTTCACTCTTATATTTCTGAAAAGAAATTTCAGGTCAGAATTGGTGAACACATATCAGAGACAGTGTTGACTATGGTGTTGCCCAGGGCAGTGTCCTAGGACCTTTTGTTGTTTTCAGTTTACATGTTGCCACTGGGATCAGAACGCTGTTGCCAGGGTTTAAACAATAAACTAAAAAGAGAGACCATATAACTCCTGCTCCATGTAACCTGCACTGGCTCCCAGTATCTTTTAGAATTGATTTTAAAATCCTTCTTTTGGTTTTTAAGGCTCTTAATGGCATCGCCTCCTCCTATAAAATAGATTCCCTATCACCCTACGTCCCTCCACCCTGAGAACCTCCGCAGCTGCTCTTTTATCTGTTCCTAATATCACTACAAAAACCTTTGGGGGTGCTTCTTTTAGCTGCTATGCCCCAAAAAATACGGAACAGCCTGCCTTACAATATTGGACTTGTTGGCTCAGTGGACAGTTTTAAACGACAACTCAAAACATATCTTCTTAATATAGCCTATAACTAGCAAATATCTGTTTTAATATTCTTAATATGTTTGTATATATGTATTTCTTATTATTCATTCATTCATTCTTTCACAGGGACTCACATGCACACACAGCTGGATGGGCCACGACAACAATTATAAAAAAAAATTGGATAACAACCTAAGCGTCTATAGAAATACTGGACATATCCACCATGACGTTACCTGTTGGTTTGTAGACTCATGTTTTGATGAGTTCAGCATTTTGGCTGTTGTCATCTTTCACTTCCTGTCCTTGTGTGTTTTCCCTCCCTTTAGATGACTTCACCTCTGTCTGATTAGCCTCACCTGTGTCTTGTTATCCTTCCCCTCACCAGAGTGTTTAGTGTGTGTCTCTGTTTTCTCTCAGTGCCAGTTCATCTTAGCTCCTTGTGTAGCGTTCCAGCCTTTAGTTTCCCTGTGTCCTTTCCTTATTTTTTTAATTTAGCCTGTTGATTTACTCTGCCTCATCCTTGTTGGCTTTGTTTGCCTCCACTGATCCTTCTGTGTACCAAAGTTCCGTTTTAAGATTACGGATTGACTGAACTAGTTTATAACCAGCTTTGTAGTACCTGTTATCCCGACGGCCAATGTTGGGGTTAGTTGGGGTTAGTCAAACCAGATAACGATAGGATATCCTGGATAAGTTGAAGTGGCTTAGTAGTACAGGCCTCTGGTTTGCAAACACCAACACAACTCCTGCAGTAAAACCCATTTATCCAGTGGTATGCTCAATGCTTCTCAGACAGACAGCTCTTTCTGACGAGGAACTGAATTAAAAGTGATACTTATATATTCTCTCTTCAAAGCCAGACTCCATTCACAAAAAGAGTATGTTTTATTTTGCTGAACATGGGCGCTGCTGGTCTTCTTTACAAATTTCATTAGAGTACCTTCGGGTGAGTAACTGATATACAACTTGTTATTTTGAGGGTGAAGCAGTCCTTTAATGAGGAGCTTTGTATTCATTTATCCTTTAATGTGTCACCCATCTGCATAAATTAAACATGAGTCTGAACAGAGTCTCTTGGAGCCACAGAGTCAGTGTATTTCAGATACTTGTACCGTCTTGTCTCACCACAGGGTGTCAGTGCTCTCAAACAGAAGCTGCACAGGTGTGGGCGTGAACAGGTACTGCGGGTGATTATGAAGATGTATGAGGACCAGATCCGCTCAAAGGTTTTCTTTAAAGGAGCTCAGTGTCCTCACATTTTGTCCTCAGATTTTATGTTTTGCTTATTTTTGTTTCTCTGTTTTATTAATTCATTTATCTCTCAGTGACCTTGGACTACAAAGCTACATGTTTTTTGAGACATCACAGGGAATTAAAGTGCATCACTCCAGGGACAGAGAGGTCTTGGAGCGCTGCGTGCTCCTTTTATTGACTGTTAATGAGAAAAAGTAACAAGTTCGCTTCAGGCCAAAGCCCCCACACTCCCTCCTCCCACCTCCTCTCTCTCATGCAAGCCAAACTGAGCCTCCTGTGGCAAGTCCTGAATGTTTGTGTAACATCAGCACAACGACCATGCAGCTCCTCACATTAAGCATTCAGTGAGACGCTGCTGATGCAAACACTGCTTTCTTTAATATAGAAACAACTTTGTGTTTGTTTACGACAGACGACTTACAGCACAAATATCATTAACTCTCTAATGTTGACTAAACACAACTAATATATATATTTAATTTTCATATGTGCAGTGGTGGAGAGTAACTTGTACTTCACATGAGTCCACTTTCTACTTAGTCTACTATCTTCCAGAGGGAAATATTGTTCTTCTTACTCCACTACATTTATCAGACAGATTTTACTTTGCAGATTCAGATTTACAGACGAAACATAAAATCAGTTTATGAATTAAATTACCTTATAACATATGAAGATGTTAACATTTGCTTCATGTGTGTTACTGTACCAATCGTAATAATAATAATAATAATAATAATACAGTAATTATAGAAAACGGTGAAAATATTCAGATTTTTAACTTCAGTAAAAGTAGCAATACTGCAACACAAAAAGTGAAAGGCTTAAATGTAAAATGTAGGTAAAAGTACTAAAGTATTATCAGCAAAATGTACTTAAAGAATTAAAACTAAAAGTATTTATAATGCAGATAAATTTCCTCTGGGACTTTCATAAACTATGTTCATAGACTATTGTTGCATGAATGTGCAAGCACCCGTTGTAGTTCACTGAGATGGAACTAATTACAACTTTTTTATGTGGTGTAATGTTTTTTTTTATTATTATTATTAAATTTACTTTCTTTTTTTGGTTTAAACATGAAGGCCACGAGCAAAATAATAAAGAATAAATAGAAAACAACACACACAAAAAACACACAAATCAAAACAAATTAAACACATTTTTTTTATATTTAAAATAATTAAAATTTAATTCAATTTAAAAAAAAAAAAAGCTTTACAAGTAACAAGGATGTTGAATCAAGACATACATATGGAGACAGTGGGGGGCTACTGATCACACCACATTGTGTTTCTAGTGTTTATTCAGACAAACTCAGGTCTAATGTTTGAAATTTGACACTCACCATTTCATCCAGTTCTCAATAAGATTTTCTTTCTGGGTTCTCAAACTAAAAGTAATTTTCACCATTATATAGTGCCGTTAGTGTAATATATTTGTGTTATATTTTAAAAGAAAATCGTAAACTGTGTTTTTTATATTAAATGTTAATCTCTAAGGTAACAGCTGTCAAGTAAATATAGTGTGGTACAAAGTACAATAACTCCCTCTGAAA
Organism: Epinephelus moara; assembly: GCF_006386435.1. NCBI lineage: Eukaryota > Metazoa > Chordata > Actinopteri > Perciformes > Serranidae > Epinephelus > Epinephelus moara. The sequence goes on from NC_065506.1 coordinate 38,063,698, forward strand.
TGTGGAGTAGAAGTGCAAGGAGGAGATACATCTATTATTCATATCAGATCTGTAGTGTATATACAGATATTTTTACTTATACTTACCTGCGCTGCCGATTGTAACTGCTGTGCATGTTTCATACTGCTCACACTCTGCCCCGTCCACAGAAGTGGCTGGAATTGATTCTGTTTTAGAGCCAGCCCCAAGTGGCTGTTAGAGGAACTGCAGTTTTTGGCACTTCTACATTGGCTTCATTTTTCAGCCTTCAAGGCTGCTGCTTGGTTTACGTTTATTTTTGTTGGTTTTAAGCCCAGTTCAGACCAAAGATTTGTGACAAGACAAATTGAAACAGGCAACTACTTGCAATGTGCCATTCTGCGAGGTTCTGAAAACCCGTCAGTTCACACCAATGCGACTAGATGAGATGGTGTATCATCTCTATGCAACAACTCTCTGTACCTCTGTTGTGATTTGCAGTTTTTCAGGTTTATTTTGTGGCTGAATATAATTTGCAGTTACATTTTTCTAGTAGAGATGAAACAACAAAAAATGTAAAGAAAATGAGCATCAGATGGACTCTACTGATAATTAATACTCTACAGGCGGCTTATACGTGACACCATCAACCAGCTTGAGTCGAGCCCAGACCGGCCAGTTCACACTGCTGCAACTTTTTAAAATGGGGATATCTCGTCACGAATCTTTGGTCTGAACTGGGCTTAAGAAGTAATGGTGAATATTTTGGTTCAAAATAAAGTGTGGTTTTCGTTGCTTATATGTAGGATTAACATGATTACTGCAGGCCTCCATGGGCCCCAGGGAGCTTTCTCCTTTTTCTCCCCTTACAGGCGGCCCTGCTCATACTATATATAATACCATATTCATACCCCTCATTGTTTGTTACACGTTTTGTTTATTCTATATTTTATGTAATTATATACAGTGGGGCAAAAAAGTATTTAGTCAGCCACTGATTTTGCAAGTTCNTCCTTTTTCTCCCCTTACAGGCGGCCCTGCTCATACTATATATAATACCATATTCATACCCCTCATTGTTTGTTACACATTTTGTTTATTCTATATTTTATGTAATTATATACATATACTATATATTTTACTCTGTATATATAGATACTATATATTACTCAGTACTTGTACTCTGTGCAATGAACAATATTCAAGTAAAGCAGACAGTAGCTGGTAGTAGTTAAATGTACATAGTTACAGTGGTGTGAAAAAGTGTTTGCCCCCTTCCTGATTTCTTACTTTTTTGCATGTTTTCCACACTTAAATGTTTCAGATCATCAAACAAATTTAAACATTAGTCAAAGATAACACAAGTAAACACAAAATGCAGTTTTTAAATGAAGGGTTTTATTAATGAGGAAGAAAAAAATCCAAAGCTACATGGCCCTGTGTGAAAAAGTGTTTGCCCCC
>NC_065506.1:38065343-38136723 GCF_006386435.1 Epinephelus moara
GGGGGCAAACACTTTTTCACACAGGGCCATGTAGCTTTGGATTTTTTTCTTCCTCATTAATAAAACCCTTCATTTAAAAACTGCATTTTGTGTTTACTTGTGTTATCTTTGACTAATGTTTAAATTTGTTTGATGATCTGAAACATTTAAGTGTGGAAAACATGCAAAAAAGTAAGAAATCAGGAAGGGGGCAAACACTTTTTCACACCACTGTATATTCCATCTCTGCACATTCAGTGTGTGATTATACGTTAGAATAAACAGTAAATGTACACATAAGAGTTTTAGGTGCATCATCTTGTTTCTGTCTGTCTTAAACTACTTATTCAAACAATATTTTCCTTCTTTACAGTCACTATTTTTGATAATAAAAATAATGTATTCTGACATGCTGCTGCATTTGTGTTATGATCTGTCGTGGCGGTGTGGTTACAGAGGGACAGATGTGCGATAGACTTCAGTGAACCAGGCTGCTGCGCTGCAGCTGCTCACAGTGTTGCTGCCTCCCTGGTGTTTTGGTTGATGAGGTGTCGTTTGTGTCTCCAAATGAGGAGCGTGCATGTGGCAGACGCCCCCCTGATACATTATTAATAGTTGTTAGACTCCAGGCACTGTTTTTTTTCCTCTCTGTTGAATTTCAGACTTTCAAAGCATTTTCTTCTCCGCTCAATCTAGAAATCCCCTCACCACAGAGCTTTCTCATCTCTACATCATTTTCCTATTTACTCTACCCCCTGCTGCTGCTCTGTCTCCTTATTGTTCTCTTCCAGCACCGCCGTCGTCTCAGACTCTGGCTGGTGATTGCACCGTTCAAGACTGATTCTCTCTAAACCAAAGTGTGCCAGCTGAATGAGCAAAATATAGCAATTACCAGGTTTGGAAAGTGAGGCAAGAGACTTATTTTATTTTAGTGTAATGACAGTTTCACTGTCTCTAGTGTTCATTTGGAAAAGGGGAAGAGACTGAGCTGAATTTGATAACACTGTCCGCACAGTAGCACAAATGAAACCAGATAAGAGGAGATGTTTGAAGGTGGAGCCAATTTAGAAAAGCTTTGCAGTGGACTGCTCAGGTAGCTGCTAATAAGAGGGCAGAGCTTTAAAGGACCAATTCCGCTTATTGGAAATGTTGTGCAGTTTTTCTTTCTTGCTGAGAGGAAGATGAGAAGATTGATATCAGTCTCTGATTTGTCCTTCAAAATATGAAGCTACAGCAAACAGCCAGTTAGCTTAGCTTAGCACAAAGATTAGAAACAGAGGGAAACTGCTAGCCTAGCTCTTTTCAAATATCACAAAATCCACCTACCAGCTTCTCTAAAGTTCACATTATATTTAGCTTGTTTAATCTGTACATAAACCAATGTGTGAAATTGATAATTTGTCTGGCAACCAGTAACCAGTGGAGCAAGTTACTGCTCAGAGCCAGAAATCAAATGGTGAGTTATTACATTACAAGACTAAGAGGTGCTTATATAATATAAATACGGCCTCACGCTGTGTCAGTCACGCTTGCACACTGAGTCCGAACCTTTTGTCCGTTATTAAAATATTCAGAACAGGTTCGGTTTTACTGCGTTTTCCGCATCAGTCAGAGCCTTCAGAGACGTTTGACCAAGAATCAGTGAAGAAATGTGGCATCGGGACAAAGCCATGACAAGACAGAGGAACAGGGCACACAGAATTATTTCATAACTCAAATAGCTCACTTTCAACAGGTCAGATAGTGATATTCAGGTGGATGATGATGAAGAGGAGAAGGATGTGGACCGCACACAGTATGTGAAGGACAGAGAGGGAGAACAGCTCCGCCCCTTCATGCAGCTGTGGGGCCTACTTAAGGACAGGGAGGGAGTGGTGACAGCCAGATAGGTAACTCTAGTGGAGAGAGGCAAAGGAGGAGATGTGTCTTTCATTTTGTCACGTATTTCAAATTTATAAATTTATAGGTCAGCTGGGATAGGGAGCCTAAAATGAGGAGAAACTGGTGGAGCTGTGAAAGAGAATTATGTTACTCCAATTTTAAAATCATTACACTGGTTACCTGTCTGTCACAGAATCCATTTTAAAATTATTTTATTTGTTGTTAAATCACTGAATGGCCTTGCCCCATCTCATCTGTCTAACATGGTCAACATACATGTGCCTGCTAGGTTCCTAAAATCCTCTGACTCAAACTTTCTGATTGTTCCAGAGGTCAGAACTCAAAGACACAGAGAGGCAGCATTTTTCAGTATTGCTCCTAAACTCTGGAACAGCCTGAGGGCCTGAGGGGCTCTACGTGTGTTGAAACTTTTAAACGTGACCTTAAGACACAGCTTTTTACCACTGTTTTGCAACTGATGGTTGTTTCATCTAATTTAACTGAATCTTATTATCATTGGGTAAAATCCAAAAAGAAAAATTTGTATGCAAATACAGTTTATCTTTATGGATTATATCGATGTCAAACTGATGAATACATGTCGTCCAGTGACACATTTATGTTGTGTTTCTACAAGTTTGTATTTTTGTGAACACGAAAATCTCAATAGGAATCCATTTGTAATCTTGCAAATAGTGATCTGCAGTGTTTTCAGAACCTTATAGTGTGTGACTAAAAACTCACACTGCCTTTAGATGTGAGAGGGTTTAAGAGTTTAGTCTCTAAAGTATGTTCAAAGTCCTGTCTAAGTCTTCCAGTGTATGGTGGGCATTAGCGGTAGCTCATATCTGTAAAATGGACAGGTATAAGAGCAGTATTGATTTCATCCTCTCTAACCTACTGCCAGAAACCAGAGAAGTGCACTTCCCATAATATCAAACTTTTGCTTTTTTGCTTCAGGACAAAAACTTTGGAAAAAGTTTCTCAGCTGGGACGTAAATTGCCAAATTTCAGGTGAGTTGTTTTTCTTTTCTTTTCACTGAATGCTTCCACATCCAGTTTCTCCTTCCCCACCTCCTCTGAGACCACCAAGCAACACACAAACAAATCCAATAACGCAGGGTTCAACGGAGTGTTAATTTCATCAAGTGGGTAAATTTATGGACACCACAAAGGCTGTGGCCTCCGGACGCCGCAGTACCAAGGATTCACTGTAATGTCATCACGGCCATCTCAAAGGCATCTGATGGCGGCAGAAGAGGCTGGCGCAGAGGCCATGAAGAGACGGAGCTTATCGGGTTTATGTAGGGCTAATTACAGGACTGGGAGACAGACTCGCTGTCAGGAGGGACAGTAATGTCATTAGCGTCGAGGAAAGAAGAGGAATGAGATGTGTGAGGCGAAGTGTGCGGCTGTGAGGGAGAAATTATGGCTGGATTGTATAAATGCCAGAAGGTAATGAAAAATGCAAGCGGGTGGCAGGAGATACAGTCCTTCTCAGGTGTCTGCGCTTCTCTCTGGATCAGAATAGCCTAATTAGGATAAATTATTAATCAGGATTGTTTTTTTTCTGAGCAGTTTCAAAGAGATGATGTTCAGTATGAACAAACTGTTTCTGTACTGCAGTCAGAGCTGCTGAACAATGGACATGTGCAGCTAAACCAAAAAGCATTGTTTTAGGTCGAACACAACCTGAACTATTAGAAAAAAAACAATATCAGAATAAATAAAAAGGAACTGATTCTAATGTCCTTAAAATTTTCCAATAAGCAATGAATGAAATTTTGGAGAGTTAGATACTACAGGCAAGTTTTTCATTAGACTTAGGCTGATAGGAATAACATAACAGGGTACAGCTCTTTGAATAATACACATAATATTAGAGATGTTCATTCATATTTTTTTTTCATATTTTTACTTCAGTAAAGCTGAGATATTTTGAAACCTGAAACCTTTCTATGGATGTCAGTTTTTGATCTGTGACAAAGGACAAAATCTGGCCTGCAACATATGTCAGCCGAGATGATTCCAAGAAAATTTGCGGCCCCTATCAGCTGGTTAAGACGAGTGAGGAGTCAGCAGTCAATAATAAAACAGCCCAAAAAAGAGGTTTTTCAACAGTTGTGAATCACTACAACCACCAGAGATCATTGAGCATACAATCAGAAATATGCACACAAAATATTAGGCTGACTGGTCCAGTAGTTTGTGAGATTAGCTGTGGACAGACAGATACACAAGCATGATTCTCTCCTGGCTTACACCCGGAGGAGATGATAATAAGGTTAACAATTCAGTAAGATATATGGACCGATTCAAACTTGACAACATAAACATTCTCAGTGGTTCCCCTTTGTATTTCCTGTTTGGATGCTGACTGAGAGTAAACATCAGTATCAGTTAATCTAATGATTATTTTCTCCTCCCAACTGATTAACTGTTAATACTCAAGATGTTAACATCACTTGATTTGTCTGATCAAGAGCCAAAAAAACAAAGATACAGTTTTTGGCCACAACAGACAAAAAAATCTGCAAAAAACTGCAAATCTTTACAACTAAAACATTCTGCAAATCTTCTTTAAAAATTGCAAAAACAAATAATCAATAATCAAAATACTTGCACAGTGGATTGATAAATTGTGTCAGCACTACAATGAAGGATAATAAAGCAGTCGTACATTTGTACAGCAACATGTTCTCACTCCCAACTCATCAAATATTGACACTTGGTCAGTGGCCCTACACGTCAAACTGACACTCTAGATGCTCCTACAGTGTCAGTTTTGGACGCTCAGGGGCGGCGGGTCAATATACCTTTGTTACATGCATTGGGACTTTTCCATAAATTTCTGTATTCACAGGAAATGTACAAATGTACCCCTTGTTAAATACATTCAGTCTCATGTCAAAATAAAGTCAGAACAAAGGTAAAAACATTGGTTTTAAGGCTACTTTCTGAAGTTTATACAACAAACGTTAGGTTCAGGAAAAAACATCATGGTTTGGCTTAAAATAAGGACATTTGTTCCTAATGTAATGTGACATATGTCGTATGTGGAGTATGCTACACGTACTAGCATGCTACATTGTTATTACAATAATATTGGTTGACTTTTGGTGTCACATGGGACATAAATGATGGTCTCCCAGCAGAAAGTCCAGAGTCTTCATGTGGACTTTCTCATTCCAGTTGGTCAGAGCTTCAACAAAAAGCCACTGCCTTATACTGCAGCTAAAGGGTGCCTCCGTGCGTCAGTATCTGACGTGAGGCCAATTACCAAATGTCAGTATTTGGGAGTGAGTTGGGAGTGAGACCAAGTTGTGTGTAGAGATCCTCATTAAACCGGTGAGGTCCGGTTAAACATCAAAGAGGAAGAGATTCCACCACAAGTTTAAGAAAAATGCTTTTATTTTGTACACCTTTAAAAAGCACATTTTAAAGCACAAAGATTTACTCTGTATATAAACACCTCTCTTCCTTGGACTAAAAAATGGTAGCATTTGCACATTGTGCTTGAATTGCAAAGTCTGTACATCCGCTCTGGGTCTCCTGTGGTGTTTAAGACCCCAGTAAACATTTTATTGCATAAATCACATCTGACCTCGGCGGCCATTTGTTGAAGTCTTTAACGTGTTGTGGAAAAACAGAAAAAAATAACCAGTAAAATGAGGGAAAGAAGCTCTCATACCTGTTACACAGTGAACAATAATAGCAGCTTTCTTAATGAAGGCGTTGCACATTGTCCTGAAAAGAAAATACAAAGCAATCCAAAAGAAATCATGTGACAATTAACAGCGGTTGTGCTTTTGTCTATCTAGCAAAACATCTCTGCAAATGATTCCAACAAATGATGAATGATGCAAACACACACTCCAGCAAAAAACTTTCAAGGACAATTTGCAGCTACTGGCTCGTTTCCCTTTAAACCGTAGCTGACTAAATGCTAATCTCTAGTTGCACACATCCCCTTTACAATAAGCAAGTTTTACACGTCTTATTTTCGCTATAATCTACTCGACCTACGCTTGAAAAACTAGCACTTGTCAAAAGGCAGTGTCTCTCTGTGACATCTCCGAGGAGACTTAACATCGTTAAATGCTGAATGGAAATCGGTTTGCACAAAAATAGACAAATTCAAATATACTTGAATCAATGACTTTGGTATAAACAAAATAAAGATTCACACACAAAACTTCCATTCCTGAATGTTCCATTTAAACTATATTTTTCTACCCGTCCTGTCAAAATGGCAGAGCGTGAATTATGCACGTGTTCATGGGAAGAAAAAATCACCAGGAAATGAACAAAACAAGGATCGGCAAGCGTACAAAGAAATGGGATTATCAAAGCGTGCACTCGTGGCTCTTCTCTTGGGAAATATTCTAACCTTTTAACTTTAAAAAGAGAACAGAAATGTAACTCCTTTCACTGACACAGAGAGGGTTAGAGGTTTGAGATTATTATTTTTTTAATTCAGTTTTTGTGAATAAAGTCAAAATATTTTAGAGGAAAAAGTCAAGTTGTTATTTCAAGGAGAGAGGCATCATTTTACGTGGAGGTTTTCAAGAAAATATTTCAAGAATAAAATAATTATATTTTGATAATATGTTTCTAGACAAAATTCGATATTAGAATTGCGTCATGGTAATTTATCATCGCTAAACAGGGCAGATGTTAGATGTGCATGTGAACTAGTAGCATCCAGAGGTGGGATCAAGTCATTGTTTTGCAGGTATCAAGTCTTTGCACTCAAGTCAAGCCCCAAGTCAAGTCATAGACTGTAAAAATAATTGACATAGCCACTGTGACGTCACCTATTGGTTTGTGGACTCCCGTTTGGGAGCATCAAGTTCCGCATTATTGCTGCCGCCATCTTGGATTACTGGAGCTAAAAGTGACCATATTTGGACCAGAGGTTGAAGCCATGGAGGATCGAGGGGTGGATCTGACTGAGGAGCCGAGGACACTATCAGCAGACAGCCTGACACTAAAAGCGGCCCACCTTTAATCATGCGTAATTGAAGCCATAATAAAATGTAAACGAATGAGTCATTAAAATTCATCTCTGTACAGTTTTCATGACAATTAAAGTTAGCTATAGAGACCAAAACAGTTTTTGTACCAGGCTGTATGCCAATGAAATAATCTTTGGTATCAATTTTTGTTCATGACTCTCGTTTGAAACTTGCTGCCTGATTAGTTCAAACAGTGAATCTGGAGAATTAAGCGTCGACTTGCTGGGAATGAATTGATTTATTGAACACTTTTTAAATCACATCTCTGGGTTTGGGGGAAGATATCAAGTATTCAAAAGGTCAGGTTAGAATCCAATTGAAGTCACAAGTCATTGGTGTTAAAGTCCAAGTCGAGTTGCAAATCTTTTTTTGATTTTGTCAAGTTGAGTCTAATGTCATTAAATTTGTGACTCGAGTCTGACTCCAAGTCATGTCGCTCAGGCCCACACCTCTGGTAGTATCTGAACATCACAGTATATATGCACTGTATAAGCTGTGTTAAACAATTACTATTTTTCCATGCAAAAAAATGTCTTTTCACTTTATTCTTTAAATATTACCACTTATTTCTTGAAATCTGATATTATTTTTGTCCTGATATTATTTTTGTGGCCCTAATACACACTACTGTCACAAACACTCACTTAGCTCTCAATGCAACAAGCTGATGAGGTGAGGAAGAACTACCTGAAGAAATTAGTAATCACTTTGAACGAAAACGAGACTTTTTTATCCATTACATCAAAATGAATCACATGCTTTTTTGATTTAGTCAAAAATTAGCTCACACTATGACAACCTGAAAGCAGGGAGAATGTTTTCATCTCAAAGTTTTGATGAAAATGACCAAAGAAAATTCACCATCGACACCTTCAGAAGAACAAACTGGCCTGATTCTCCTCCATTAATAATCTTTAAGGTAGATCGATGAAAGCCTCATTGATGCTGAAGGCTCCACTCTGTTTTGTTTGTGAGTGCTGACTCATCCCCGACTAGCGACTGTACTGTGTGTGCAGGCTCTCCAGCCTATTAGCCGGGTGAATTGTTAGTGTCTCGGCGAGCTTTCTTTCTCCTCGTACAGCGGTCAACAGGTCGGCTCTCAGATTAAAAACGCTGAGTTCACGCACCCACAGCAGCTGAGAGGAGCAATGAGAGCCTGCTGGGACCGACAGCCTCTTAATGCTTGTCAAGAATTGACCTCGACCTTCAGTACTCCCGGCATTGTCTATTTAAATGTTATAAACTGACGTGTTAGCGAGACGCAGCTGTGCCTCTGCTGCCCACGTGTCTTTCTACCCGAATACACAACACATACATCCACCTCCACCTACACTTGTTTCCTGCAATTATCATCTGGAAGCACGAGCTATAGAGAGAAGCTTTACAGATGAGTTTCCAAAAAAGGTCAGAAGCGGGGCAGGAAAATGAATGACAATGCAGCTAATGGTGCTGATGATCAAACCGGGGGAAATAAGGGGATATAAAGATTTTAATGTTTCACAATGACGGGTCAAGAGATTCATCTGACGCTAAAGTTAAAGACGGTTTAATGGAAATACAAGTGTTGATTTAAAGTATGTCCTGTGTGCATTTATGGGCACTGCAGGGCATTTATTTAGACCCGTCTGCATGACGCTTCAGCAAACAAAGTTAGTCCATGATTTGGATCAAAGCAAGACAACTCTAGGTCTGAATTCACCCTTAAACTCCAAGTGATGCACAACTATTCTTCTGCAGTGGCACATAGCTTATTACTTTTTTTTTGTGAGGGATGTTAGTGGGGTTTGGTTACTACTATGACTGGCAGCACACAGTTTGTCATCTTCCATAAAGGTAAAAGCATTTCAGTGGCTAATTCGGATAAATGATTCAATAGGATTCTGTTGAAGTTTGTTGTCGGCCTGACGGGTTTATCTCAGAGAACGTATCAGGAACAGTGAGCAGTCTCAACTGAAACACAACAGTCACATAACTTTAACAACTCTGAGCTGATGTGCGTACACAACAGCTCAGCTAAACACAGTGGGATTGTGGGTGGGGACCGAGGAGACCTGCTGGTAACGGAGACGATTTAACCATTTGAAATCAAATATGGTGGATTGAGGTGTTTACTCCTCAGAGCAGCTCGACAGGCACCTAATCCACGACTTGATATTTATATTAGAAAGGGAAAAACATTTTTAAAGAGGTTGAACTCAGTGAAGACGTAACAACATAACCCCCTAAAATTAGTTACTATCTATCTGTGTTTTGGGGGCTTCAGAGAAGAAGTGGAAGCTGCCAGTTTGGAGGCATAAAGTATTTAATGCTTCTCTGAGAAGGGATGACAGCCGAATCAATTTATCTCACCTAACAGCTTAAACACGGTGTACTTAAAAAAATACTTCTTGATTTAAAACTTTTAAGGGTTGTAGGATAAAAAAAATGGTTGCAGCGGAGAAATAAAATCCAATATGTTTGATTTTATATTAATAAGAATATTATTTTGGCAACATTCTCCAAATTATCTATAATATATTCTGTGTTTTATTGTTTTAAAAAGCTTTGCAAATCTAGGGTGAGATGGTAAAAAAATACAATTAGAGAAGAGACGTGTGGTGGATGCATTAAATGTCGGAAATATGATTCAAGCGGTTTCATCTTTCTCTAACGTCATATATTGTTACTTTAAACCACACACACACACACACACACACACGCAGACACACACAGCCGTGTTCTCTCTGAACACACACACACACACACACACACACTCACACACTGAAACTAGGTCTGTGCATAATTACAAACACTAGCTCAAGGAAAGAAACAGGAGAGGAGAGCTACAGTCAGTGTTGCAGAAAATATAAAACCTGCAACAGAGCACAGGAGAAACTTTTAGTGTTGAGAGCTGCAGCTGAATAAACTCATCCTTTAGATTATGAACCTCGACCAAAACTGGGACGCACACACACACAATGTGAGCATCCGCCTCACATTCAATCATCATTAAGCGTATATTCACCTTGTCAGTCATCATCTCAGCTGTATGCTAATGTGGGTTGCAGTTTATCTAGTTGTGCTTAGCACGAATCCCTTTTAAGTAGTTCTTCCAGCGCTTCACCACATCCTTGAAGATGGGAGCGTTGTCTATGGATGCCAGCAGCTGCAGCTGGTTAATGTGTGTGGTGTGATAGTCCCAGCGTGCCAGGTTGGGCGCTGTTCCCAACATAAAGTGACGCAGGTCATAGATGCTTCCAGACCCTGTGTCAAAGAGCGGCAGCATGGCCTTCAGCGACTCCATGCCACGGCTGAACAGCTGCCCCGCCTCCCTGCCGAGCTTCTCCCCAGCTGTCTCAGTCAAGTCGTAGAGTCCCAGCAGGGAGTAGATGAAGCCGTTGAGGACAAAGGAACTGGGCGTGGTGGGGTACTCTTCATACCAGTCGTATTTGTTCATGAACACAGCTTTGACCCCGTGCTGCGCTGAAGGCACCTTGTAGGGTCCCACTGCCTTGAGGGCAGCATTGAGGTACGCTTGGTCCTTGGTGAGGAGGTACGCTCTCACCAGAGTGGACATGGCCTGGCCCTGAGCCATGGCCGAGTACCAGCCGGGCTCCAGAGGCCGGAAGCCTTCACCTAGTTTACGGGTGACCATGATGGGCCAGCCACCTCGCTCGTCCTGGTTGCGTATCAGCCAGTCGCTGGCGGCAAAGAAGGCAGCCATGTGGGCGGTGGTGGAGATGGTGACGTTGTCAACAAAGCCACGCCCACGTAGGACTAATCGCACCACCCGTCTGGGCATGATCTGAGCGGAAACACAGACGCAAGGGCAGACAAAATTACTGAACACTGGAATTAGGATTTGGCATCAATTCAAAATCTCTTCCTCTGTCAATTAATCTGTTGATTATTTTCTCAATGATTAATTAGTTGTTTGGTCTACAAAATGTCAGAAAATGTTGAAAAATAAAAAAAAGTTTAGATATTTTCTCAATGAAAATGTGTTGGACCCCTGGATAACTAAATTATCAACGCAGTGAATAAACAGTATCATCTCTCGTCCAGTTTCATGGTTATCTAAACACAGGTGTTTTTTATTAAAGGTACTTTCGGCACCAACCGTCTGACACAAACTGACCTTAGTGGCCTTCACAGCCTTGGTGTTGGACAGCCCGACGCCCTTCCTGAGGTCGGTGAGCAGGTCTCGGGTCAGAGTGCTCCAGGTGGTCCGTGGCCCGACACCATACGTGATTTCGTGGTCTTTGAAAGCAATGAGCTGCGTGCTGGTCACGTAGTGGATAGTGAACGGCGGGCCCTTCTCTGTGGTTTCCAGGACGACAGATACGCTGCCGTTGGAGACAAACTTGATGTCCAAGCTGAGGATGAAGTCTTTGGAGTTACCCAGCTGGAGGGACACGCCTTCGGAGGACTCTGTGGTGGTGGGATGAGAGGAGGATGTTAAAGGTACACTATCGGGACATTTTTGTAATTATGCATTATTCTGATAATTAAAATTATCGCAGATAATACAAAGCCAGATTGCTTTCATTGACTTAACAAAGGAAGAACCTACACACCCTAACACAGTGTGTGGTGGTACATGTACCTTTAACCTTGGTTTGCAAGCCACTAATAAACACAGAGAAGAACAACAACTGCAGTACGCTGTCTAGAGGGCAAAACATGTCGCGGTATGGACGTCTTTCACAGTTCAGAGCAAGACAACAGGATTGTGCTGAGGGTCTGATCTTTGACTGCCCAACACCCCACATCTTCGCCTTTCCTACCCTCAGGTGTACATAAACAACAGGTTATACTCTTCTTCTGAAAAAACAAAAATGTGAAACTATTGGTTATCGTATCAGTTATCGGCCATGAGCAGCAGGTAATTATTGGTTATCAGTATCAGTTGAAAAAATCCATATCAGTGCATCCCCATACACGATGCAAAATGTTTCTAAAACCAACGTATAGACCCATACAACAGTAACCCCTCTTAATCATCACTTAGAAGTGTGCAACGGTGTATTTTTCTGCAGAGAATCTGCCCTCTGTCTGTATTTTCTAATTTTCTTCTTATTTACGGTGTTCAGGACATTTATTGGCGTGCGCCCCGACAGTGCTCGGCTGAGCTCGGTGCTCTATACAAAGGAAATAACCAGGTGCCAGACCGTAAGCAACAGGCATCCAAGAGAAACAGCACTGGGAAAAACGCAAATATAACGAGGCGAAACGCCAAATGAGAGTCAATCTGGGGTTGCCTTTTACTTTCAGTTTTGCTGGCGAGTGTGTTTACAAACAGTAACCAACAATCCTGCACAGTATACCTTTAAAAACGTGTAAAAATCGCAGTAGAAAACAGGTTTTGTCGTGTTTCATCAGGTGCATCTGGTCTAAAAAAAAACATGACTAACCTCATTTGACTGAATTTACAAACTCTGGAAGAAAATAGTCTATTTTTAGCAGACTGACTGGAAGCCTTTTACAGCGCCTGTCTCCTTTGATGTTTCAATAAAAGCTCGTCTTTGTCCTCATGTTCCCAAGATTCACTCTGTAGTCACATTCTGAAATGATCAATAACAGTCAGATAACATCTGTGGTCAAAACCTGACTCTTTATTACTGAAGGTCTTGTAGTGTTATTACCTGTGTGAAGTGCCTCACTGTGTGTGTGTGAGTGTGAGACAGAGAGAAAGTCTCCAAATGCAGACAGAGACAGGCTTCTCATGGGATGTACAGTACAGATGTGTCACTGCACACAGAGCTTAATTAGGAGGAGGACATAAGGGAGGGAACAGAGGGAGGAAAGACACAGAGTGGTGGGAAGAAGAGTGAAAGAGTAAGTTTATGCACTGCACCAACTTTTCCATTTGCATCTCCACATCTCGTCTCTTCAAAGCTCAAAGTAACCAATGATATTCAGTTGCCACACTGCCACCGCTCCTCTTACATTATACCAACTCAGTACCAGGCACTTCAGTTGCTGTTGTGAATTCATTTCAACCCTCTTAAACACTAACAGCTTCTGGAATGATCTCTCCTTTGGCCTCGTTACTCTGTCTGCACAGCTTAAAAAAAACAACCTTTTCTAATCAAAGCTCCCGAAAGGACGGAGAAGAAAGAGTGTAGGAGTCAAGAAAAAGGAGGGTAATGGCATGATGGGTTGCCTCAAGTGCCCTTAAAGCCAGCCCGAGACAGGAGAGAGTGAAAATGAGCCAATAGTGAGAAGACAATTGAGAATCAGATCTCACATGACATGAGCTGAGGAAGCAGAAGCAGATGAGGCCGCCTGAGACACAAAGGCAGTCGATCAGGAGGAGAATGGAGGAGAGAGCCAGTCTGGCAGGGGCCTTTGGATGACTACGGCTCTTTAATGCACTCATAAATCCATTACTTAAGGCAATGCAGAGAGTAAGTGGATTTGTACTCTGGCCCCGTGATTACTCTGGCATCAATAAAGGATGGGCAGGGAATATAGACGAGATTCCACCTCCTCTGCTCGGCTTTGCTCTCTGGCTGTTTAGCAATCAGGCAGGAGACAGAGATGACATGTAGCTGCAAATATGTCAGCGTACAAACAAAGCTTGAGTACATGAGTGGGCACGATGAACATTTGAAAACACATGTTCAGCGTGTGTTGTGCATGTAAGGATACAAAAGACACCATGCCACAAGACAACAGTCGATTCACTTTGATTATTTATCCACATCTCTTTGTGACTACATCAGGACATTCAGTGTCTATAAAAAGTATTCACCCCCCTCGGGAAATGTTCATGTTTTTAGGGCTGCGAGTAACAATTACTTTCCTTATCAATAAATCAGCCAATTATTTTTTCAATTTATCTTGTTGTCCAAGAAGTGGTGCAAAATACCTGTCATAATTTCCCAGAGCTCAAGGCGACAATTGCTCGTTTGACACAGCCAACTGTCCAAAACTTAAAGGGATGGTTCAGATTTGCTGATTGTCTGATCAGCTGATTGGCAGTTCAGCTCAATGCATGAGAGGAGAAACGTAAGTGAGGAGGGTAAACAATAGGATGTTCCTGGCGATTAATTTCCCTGTCGACAAAATGAAAACTTTAATTAAGCCTAGTCGACTAGTCTAAAAAAGGGAAAACAATCAGAAAACAGTCAAAATTTAGCACAATTTATCGTTAAGTATTTGAAACATTGTCCCAAAAAAATACTGTGTGCATTAAGAGCCCTTTGAAGCCTTTAATCACAATCTTCAACAACCATGTCGGATTTTAAATGCAGCTGAAGAATGAGACACTTTGCGCTGTGCAGTATGAATGTAAACCTGCACATTATCTGACAACACTGACGTAAAGTTAACAAATAATATAACATCTCAAAAAAGATGAATTTCTGCTGAATTCATTTTTTAGATCCAAGTACTGTCAAACCGTGCTGGTTTTGTGAGAGGACATCTCTCTTATTTCCCACCATGCTGTTTTAAAACTCCAGTCTACTCGAGCATTACCACGGGGAAGTGGACTGCTGTCTGACTGCTCTGTAGCACCCACTAGTGGCGGGCGGGTGCGTGACAGTTAAGCAGCTTTGTACATAAATAAAACACTAATTGGTTTAACCAACTGATATTTATGGTGCCGACTAGGGAGGGGGTGGACGTTTAATCGTTTAGACGGCTAATCGCGTGCATCCCTAGTAAACACAGAGATAAAGTCTGAGGGCGTGAGATCAAAACAACCTTGTTACATACGATAAGATTATTTTTCTTTAGCCACTGAGCTCCTCAGCAGAATTGTTTCCTGATGGTTCGTGTTACTGCTCACAGTCACACAGTAAATACGTTCTGTTCTTTCAACATTGGATTATGCTGTTAATGTGCTAACTGGCTAACTCACGCCAAGATGGTCTTTCGTTTTCCCTTTTTTTAATGACGAATATAGACTACTACTAGTCTTTGTGGTGTGCTCCTGTGCAACTTTCTGGCCGAGACACAGGTGACGTGAGGCGACACAACAGTCTGCTTTCATTGCTGCTAGTTCTCTGCAGTCAGTTTGGTGTGTCTGGGCCTTATGGGCCAAGCGGGAACTCGCGGGCGGGGCCAGTGAGCGGAACACTACTGCACATATTCAGTGGGTCACATACCTGGGAAGTAAACCTGCAAGCTACGAACTTTTTTTGCACAAGAGTACGCAATTCAATTGGACTGAACAGGGGTCCAGTATCCAGTCATTACTATACATCTATGTGACGTCTGTAGTCATTTATCAAAATTGCATCCTAAGGACAAGACTAATTTTCAGTAGGACATTTTTAATTTTTGCAAGGAAGTAATAGAAATGTTGCAATTATTACTGACTGACATCGAAATTAAAACAATGCAAGTTTGTTTGGTTGAAAAAAACCAAGACACCAGCTGTTGCTTTTCTGTTTCTCAAAAAGGAGCCACTCACGAGTGTGGCTGTTGCCACGGTAACCACGGGTATCTTCAAATCAACCAGGACTGAAATCTTGAGAATTAGAACTTTGAAGTGTCACTAAAGCCACTTTAACTTTGATTCAGTGTTGTGAGACAATGAAACATAAAACTTTCCAACGCAGCCGCTGACAGCTGTCACTCCACTGGATTTCTGTACGCAGATCGCCTCGCTAATTCTGGAGAGGTTTAGTTTATTCAGACTGCATTTCTGAACTATCAAACGACCACGAGGGGATTGAGAAAATAAAGGTGCTCAGTAGCGGACGGTGTTCGTGTAGGAATGTGCAGATGGTAGATGGTAGGTTATTATCAGGGGACAGACGATTGATCCACTTGTCAGAGGATTTGAGAGGCTGTTCAACACCAGCGCCCTAGATACAGTAAGGAGGAAAAAAGACCCAAACAGAGGGAAGGGAGCAGGGGGAGGAGGAGGTGGAGGGAGGTGAAGACAAAAAGAGAAACTGACAGCAGAGGAAGAAAACAGGAAAAGTTTGGATGACAGAGCAGAATGAGGCATTAAAATGGAGCATAATATGATTGCAATGTTTAGGAGGATCACTGAGGGCTGATAAGTGGGCGGAAATGAGTAAAGAGGGGTGGAAGACTGACTGAAATCTGGGGTGGACGAGGAAGATTAATGGAGAATGAAGACTGCCGAGGGAGGGCTGAGGAGCGATGATGAAAACATGATGATGTCGAGGAAAGAGAGAGCTGATGATGGCGAGTTGAGGCTGCGAGGCGAGGTGAGCAGGGAGCAGAGAGGGAAAGAAAGGAAAGTGAGGAGCAGTGGAATGAAAAGAAGTTGTTGATGATGAGAGGTTGAAAGCGGAGGAATTAGGAGGAGGGGGAAATTACAGTAGAGGCAGCAGCTCAGCAGAGGACACAGAGTGTGTCCTGGAAATATCAGCAGGAGATCAAAGGAGAATAAAGACAGCTCAGAGTCAGCACTCAGTAAAAGATTCTGACTTCTCCCAAATCCAAAAATAACTGCCAACTATCTCGTGGCCGTGGTCATTTTACTGCTGGAAAACTGGGCCACTATCAGAATAAACAGCCTGATTGTTCTCATAGTTTAGATATTTACACCACTCAGATATTTACAATAGTGTACATTTACTACAGGCTGAGCAATTTAAGAAAAATATCTAATCGGTTTAATTTTTCTTACCAATATTGCACTTTCAATTGAAACCATTTTTCTATGAGTTTAGCTGCAGGTCTGTATTAATGGTCTATATACTATTAAATATATCACAAGTGTTATCAAACAGTTATTCTTTCTAAACTAATAAAATCATAAAATATTGCTGTTGCTTGTTGCTGAGGTCCTGGGGGGTTCAATGTCTTCCACCAGGCAGAGAAAAAAGTTTTAATATTGAAATATTGACCAATTTAACACACATATATGAACAGGGTGTCTACAGGTGTCTGACAGTTAAATCTAATGCTTTTTAAGATCCATTCAAGACACCTTTAAACCAGACATATTATTGGACAACTCATGTTTTACTTTTTTAAGCATCGCAGAGAAGTAGTATATATGTGGTCTTTAGCAGAGGATGTAGGAATATGGTTATTAGAGCGAGTTAAGTCTGTCTAGATTCTGCCAACAGGGAAGTAAAAGTATGAAGTAAAACTCAAAGATGCTTTTTACACTGGTTAAAAACGATCATAAAATAGACTACAATAAAACACACGCAACATCATTCACCCACTAAAAGCCATTTTGAAAAGATGTGTTTTCAGTAGAGGTTGGAATCAGGGAAAGTCGGTGCAGTCTTGAATGTGTTTGGGTAGAGCATTCCAGGAGGAGGGGGCAGCATTGGAGAAGGCTCTGTCGCCCCAGTTTTGGTGCTTGGTCCTGAGTGGTGGAGTCACGAGGGTGGCATCAGAGGAGCGGAGACTGTGAGAAGGAGTGAGGCGGTGGAGCAGGTCAGTGAGGTAGGAGGGGGCCTGGTTATGGAGGGCTTTATGAGTGAGGAGAAGGACTTTGAATTGGATGCGTTGTGGGACAGGGAGCCAGCGGAGGTTCTGAAGGATAGGGGTGATGTGATCACAGGTTCAGGATGGGTGAGCAGACGGGCAGCAGAGTTCTGGATGTATCGGAGGCTATTTAAGAGTTTGGATGGTGTACCGTGAAGAATGCTGTTGCAGTAGGCCTTATTGTTGAATTTAAGACATTTTAAGGCTTTTGAAGGACCTGTAGACACCCTATTTTAACACCTATATTGACACAAAGAAAATGGCACAAGGAACTCCAGCTGTTCCACTTTGCCACACATTTATCAGGGTATACATGGCTACCTGTAAACCGTAATATTAGTAGAATGTTTATTTTCATTAGCCAAGTAAACAGCTTCGAAGGAATATTGTGTTTGGAATAATGCAAAAAGTTGATGTGAGGCGAATACAGAGATTGTTAATGTAGAAGAAAAGTAGCCACTACAGAGCAGAAAGACACAACCCACTCCTTATTTTGTCATTAGAAATAACAGAGTGGTGCTTCTTCCTCTATAAAACCATCTTTGGCTAAGCATAAATCTATAGATATCAGCATTCAGAGAGTGAACATATGAACCAGTCAGCGGCCAAGATTTATATTCTGTTGTTTCACAGAACGAACATTAATTGACACCAGCTGAGTAAAGACACCTACGTCATTATAGCTGATGAAACCAACGCTTAAACTTAGATTAAACTTTAACTCACTCTTGTGATGTGAAAACTGGCACTCTTTTCAGAGTGTGAGTCTATATAGATATACACACACACTGCAGCCCTGAATACAATTCTGTTTGGAGCTTTATGAAAAGGACAATAGGAGTGAAGAGGGAGACAGTTTATTTTTTCATATTTTCCCTCTTTATAGATCAATTTTTTGATGCATAAGGGAGAAGGCTGCACACAATAAACGTCTGTGCAGTCTGAGTGTCCTCAGTACCGTATGAACCTTGATACAAAGAGAGTGAGGTGAATTAAATGAGATTCCTTGGAGTTGAAACTGTGCAAAAAGGCACCAAGGACAGTGGCATCCTTCAGTCAGGTTCATTACAAGGGGCCGTTTTCTGAAGGCCAATTAACTTTACACTGATGGAGAATTAAACAGATAATATTGTGAGTATTTGTAGGGATTTAGTTCTGACTGTAGCGCTCAAATCTCAACAACTCCCTCTGAAATAACAACAAAAAAATGTTCAGTGATAGTTTTTTGATATCAGCTCCAAGCCTCATCAGTGACCTTCATATCTTATAAATTTATTCTGTTATGATACTGCTTGTCTTGTAATATATTCTGAAATATTCAAACACGTATATGGTTTGTTTAATATTAAATTCTGGTTAATATTAATAACCAGATATATATATATAGATAAATCACTTCTGATTATGTTAAAGCTAATGTTATCTGACTGATGACCACCTAATGACGGCGCTGAGTGCTCTCCACTGCAGCAGAATGAGCTAACATTAGCTTCACACACTGACAGCCTGAGCTGCTTCACAGCTCTGTATCCTGGAAAACCCCGGCCAGAGCTACTAGGCTTATTTGCTTAAAATATGAACATAATTAATATGATGTGCTTAATAGGAATAAAACATTTGTGTTCCTCTGTGCCACTGACTTCCATTGTCGTCCACAAACAATAAATAACACATCAGTGCTGTGACATGCATCTTCCTGACAGCTAATGTGTAGTTTGTTTTACAGTCAATCTAACGGCCTGCTGCTGTAAACTCAGCCTTTTTTGATTTGTGAGAGTAATTATTTGTGGCAGTTTTGTAAAGATTTACCCCAGAAACACACTAAGCAGTGGCCAAATGCAGCTCTAATTATATTTTTCTGTGGCTGGGAGGCGTGTTCATGTGTTTAGATGGTACGGAGTTCTTCGTAACACAGGTCAGCATGTCCCAGGATTCACAGGACTCTGTTGACTAATTGGCTGCGTGTATTCTCTGGCCGCAATTTGAATTTAAAGTTCAACTGTCCTCAACTTTACAGCCGAAATACATGGGGCACAGACATCACGAAATGGGAGTGGAGCAGGGTGTTTCTGAATTGCTACACAGACTACATCTTGGTAGTGTGTGGTTCCTGCCTGCTTTAATGTGTGTAAACTGAGTTTTGCAGAGTGATAATGCAGCTGATTACGGAGGGTTTGGAAGCATCAACTATATCAATTGGTACTGAATTAATTAACTGGATCATTTTAGGATGAATTGCTTTGATTGATATATTTTAATGTGAAATGTAAAAACACCCACGAGGTTACTCTGCAGCTTCACATTGCCTCTGGTACGATGAGGTATTCATTTTAATCATTTTTAAACAGACTGTGCTCATTTTTACTCAGTTCTTTGTAGCTTTTATCCGTTTATGGGCTGCAGAGCTGCGCTGCTAAGACCATCCTGATGACGTGAGCTCAACCTTCTGTTTTGCTTTCTGTATCAGTCTGGACTCGTAACCAACTAAGCAACGTAAGCAACTAATCAGAGATGACGTAAAATGCAGGCCGCAGCTTAAAGAACACGAATGGCAGCTCTAACTTCAGTAGAGTTAACATAGCAATAAATTAAGTTAATGCAGAAATAGAGTTAAAAACTGCATACTCTTTAAATTAAAGTTAATTTGTTACGCTGATTGGCTGAAGGAGTCTAAAGTGCAACACACACTGCCGCCGGCGCGGTGCTGTGGCCGTCAAGTGCCGCCCCCCAACACACATTGGCAGTGGCACGCAGCGGCACCGTCAACACTAAAGTGTATTTCCCACCCCAGCCCGCGAGATGGCTGTACCTACACTAGTTGCCAATGGCTGCCAACTGCTAGTAACCGAAGAAGAAGAGGAAAACTTTGAGGCAACAACAACTTGGATTTCACGGGTGAGTTTCTTATCAAAATCGTCTTATTAAAAATTTGAAAAACTTAATAACGTTAAGCATCCAGATACCCCTTTGAAAGCTGCAAATGAACATAAAAGGCTTTTCTCGCTATCTATCCATCTATTTTCATCCCTTGGCAGCAGGCCCAGCAAAGCACCCATGTCGTCCCTCTCCCCAGCAACGCTTTCCAGCTCCTCCTTGGGGACCCCAAGGTGTTCCCAGGCCAGATGAGATATGTAATCCCTCCAGCGTGTTCTGGGTCTGCCCCGGGGCCTCCTACCAGTGGAACGTGCCCACAACACGTCCATTCGGAGGCCCCCAGGAGGCATCCTGATTAGATGCCCAAACCACTTCAACTGACCCCTTCTAACACAAAGGAGCAGCAGCTCTACATCCATGTCCCATGTATTTTGGCCGTTACTTTGACTGCACTTCACCACAGAATCAAACAGCCACAGCTCAGAGTGGCTGCTGCAGCTTTTTATAGACATTACAGGGCAGCTCACTGCAGGACGCACTTTGCCGCTGCTTGGTGTGTTTTCAATGTTGTATCTTAAGTAGCCGACTTGACCACCTGTCTGAACCAATCAACTACGTTGTTTGCTTCTGAACAACAGAAGGCAAGAATTAACTACCTTTCATTAAAGCCCATATGGTGCGTTCAGCGGTTTGCAAAGAGCCCACTAACCAGACAGCAGCCGAGAGATTTATTCTGTCCTTTGACCAACAAACACGATAAAGGTTAACTGACACCAGCTAATAAAATTTGGAGACAACAGCTCTCATGTCAAGCAGTGATATTCATGCTCTGGATTAACAGGAGACGTCTGTAGTGGAAAAAATGTTGACTAAATGTGTTTCTGTCTGTAGCATCAGCAGGAATGTTCACAATGCATTTAGACAGCATAAATGTGACAATGTCTGACTCAGTGAGCAAAATAGGATGAAATGTGTGATGTGTCTGCTGCTTCTTTAATCATCACAATTTTCAGGAATCTGTCATTATGTGGTGGGTCCACTGTCAACCAGCCAGTATTCTCGCACAGTGGCGGTGACTCACTGCAGACTATCATCCTGTCCTCAGGGTGTAGTTGCATACCGAGCCTCCTACAGTCACAGTTAACGGGAGATAAGCTCCTTGTCCCGAGGCCATCTGGGCTCATGGAAGGGCTTACATACCTGGAGCACTGAACTGACGCACGGAGGTAGCTCGGGTCTTGTCGTGGACACGGCTCAGACCGCAACCTTTCGGCACACTCCAGGGCGCCGTGCTGGCTCGGCTGTCTCTGTCCTCAGCTGTGTCGTAGACCTCCATGTGGGGAGGGCGCTCTGTCAGGTTTTTGCTGTAATGGCTCAAGCCGTACTGAGCGATCTGGATGGCGTAGAAGTAGCCCTGAGGGCCCCACTGAGTGGAAAGAGGCACACCTGGGTGGAAAAGAGGACGACAGAAAAGGAGGACAATGATGTTAAATAAATAAAAATGACATTCTTATATAAAGACACCATGGACGACTCATTAGGTAGTTGGTTGTCTACTTTTATATTTTATAGTCTTTAAATGCCTCTAAATGTTGTGTTTACATGCTCATCCTGTTTATGTGAAGGCTTATCTTTAAAGCTCTTTTCAGTCTATTTCAAGTAAATGCTCCTTTTCAGATGGCAGTTGTCAGAACAGAATTTTTCTCAGGCAGTGTCACATTGAGTTCATTGCCACAGTCATATCAATAAAACTGCTCTAAAATTAATTTCTGATATCAAACATACACATTTAGAATTTCTTCAGTAACTGGATGAGACCGACTATGGCAGTGACAAAGATTTAAATCTGGACCTATTTTATAAACACAGATAAAGACAAAAAAAAAAGCATAAAAAGGTTGGGAAAAAAAGCGCCACCAGCTATAGTAAATGATTGGACGATGTGGTGAAATTCAAGCTAATCTATTGCATTTCACCGGAGGCGAGCTTCCCTGTTCACGCAGCCAGAAATAGCTCAGGCAGGAGAATCACTCTGATTAACAGATAGTTCACTTAAAGACCTTGTGACAGTGAGAGCACATGTGCAACCCAAGCCCCATCCTTCTGAGAAGAAGAACATAATATACTCATGTTAGAGCCGGGCGATGACGTGCCTCCTCCTGTCAAACCCATCACCACTGCACACACAGCTGATCACTTAGGTTCTAGTTTCTTTACTGTCATTTGTGGCGTTTTCCTAATGGGACACATCTTAAACAAAAGGCTGGTTTTTGTGATCAGTTTTTATTTTTCAATACTAGAGGTTAAAGTGAGTATAACATCATCAGCCTCTACACACATGTAATACTGGATCATTGATCATTTTAACATAATTATAAAGACATGGTTTTCTTGTCTATACATGTATGTTATTCATAACCTGCGTGACAAACAGCTCTTATTGTTCCCTCCGATCTTTTAAAATTCCCCCGCCTCTCTTTTGGATGGCACAAGGGTAAGGGCCCTGACACAAGTGAGGTAAGATTATTTTATTTTAGCCATTGAGGTCTTTAGCAGAAACAGATTGTAACTGTTTGTGCTATTGTTTGCTGGCGCACGGTAAATATACTTTGCTCTTTCAACATCAGGTTGTGTTGTTAATGTGCTAATTGGCACACTAGCATCTTGAATCCATTCTGTCTGTCTTCTGGTTTCCCTTTTGAAATGATGAATGCAGACTTAAGACAACCCCAAAAATAGATTATAGTTCTTTGAAATGATATTAATTGTTATTTTCCAAATTTTCTACCAATCTGGAATCCGCCTTTCCACAGTGGCGGAAAGGCGAGTTGATTCCCCGATTTTGTTTTTATACTGCCAATGCTGAAAAAAGACTAGCCCTTTTTAGATAGGAATTGTGCAAATTTGCAGGAAAGCCCAATCAGTCTTTTTTCAGCATTGGCAGTATAAAAACAAAATCGGGGAGTGCGGAAAATTGCCACCTACCTACTTTTGTTTATATAGAATGCGCCTTTTTCGGGGGAATGGGGGGCGTGAGCAACTAACAAAATGTGTAGCTCAGCGTGTGACGTAAACAGTGACGTGAGAGGGAAGCCGCGGCTAGTCAGGCTGTGATTCTCTCGTAAGTCGGCCCGTTCTTCACCGTCCCCATCATTTGATGGTTAATGGCCTCTTTGTTTGCGAGGACAAGGAGGGCGCGCAATTCCTTGCCTCCCCAGTTGCTCATCTTTACAGTGTCTGTCAGGTTTGCGTTTCCCTCTTGCTACTAGCTGCTCGCAAATTCCTGCTATCAGCTGTTTCCTGTTTATCCACCGCCAGTGGCTCGCACGTGCGGCGCCATCAACAGCTCCTCCCACAAGTCATCAACAGCCCCTCCCATTGTGGAAGGCCGCCTCTGTCTGTTTAAACTTAAAGGGTTCCGCCAATATGTCTACCCTACGAGGCGGAAAATTGGGCACCTCAGATCAACTCGCCAATCTGCCTCTGTGTGTATAAACGCTCGCAGCTGGCCGGCAAATTGGCTCAAAATTCGTGGAAAATCTGGCAGTGTAAAAGGGGCTACTGATTGGGCTCTCCTGCAAATTTGCACAATTCCTATTTAAAAAGGGCTATAGACAACCATTCACACTCACATTCACACCTACGGCCAATTTAGAGTCACCAATTAACCTGCATGTCTTTGGACTGTGGGAGGAAGCAGGAGCACTCAGAGAAAACCCACGCTGACACAAGGAGAACATGCAAACTCCACACAGACGGGCTCCCCCACCCTGGGTTCAAACCCCCCACCCTTCAAACATGAAATCAGTTTTTACTCATCAACGGGGAGCTTCTCACTAACCTTCCATCCTCCCCTGATCCACTTATTTTCATGAACTGTATCTTCATTACTATGGAGAATTATTTCAGACAGACCAAATTTACTGCATAAAAACAATCATAGCTTGTTAACTGCAGAATGGCAGTCACTAACAAGCCCCAGTAAGAGACCTCGCACATTTTCCAACTGCTCCACTGCAATGTTTCCGATGCAGAGAGCCTATGTGGACAGTTCATCACATAGATTCAGTTTAATCCACAAAGATTTTTCATTTGATTTATTTTCCTTTCAGAAGTCAAAGTGACATACAGATGACTGTCAGTAAGGTGTGTGAGCGGTCCCTCCTCCCTGCTGTCCCCAGAGCAATGCATTGGAAATATGCAGTTTCACATTACGAGCGGGACATAAATGTATGGCCTATTTTCGTGTTTATTTATAGAGGGACATACTATAGACTAATGCCTCCACATTTAGGTAGTAAAGTCGTCATAAACAAATCCTGATTGACAACTGATGCATCTGATTTATGTGTTCATGAAAGAGCAAATGAAACACACACACGCACAAACTCTTTTACATCCCCGCTCAAACACACACTTTCCAATCTCATGCCAGACTTTTCTCCATGCTTGTCTTGTTGCTGGTGTCTCCCTTGACAACTTAAGTCAAATGACTGTCAAAATCCTAACACTGTGTTACTTACTGAATAACACTAAGTAATCCATGTGGAATTGACTGTTAAGCCTGCACATATTTTTATGACTCCAGAGAGTGGACTTTTCTAGAAAACTGGGTCTTCTGCCAATTACAGTAGACTTTAAGCTTAAAGAAGTTAATATAGTGGGAAAAGTAAAGCACCGTCTCATTGTTATGCAAGCTTTGTTTTTGACCTCTAGCAGGTCAGCAAAACTGTGACATCTGGATGAAGGTGAGTAGACATTAAAGCTCCATTAAACAATATGTTTAATATTAATATTGAACCAAATGACTAATGTGTCATGTGAAAGGGTCGATTATAATGCTGAGAATTAACCAGGTCTTTGCAGCTTTTAAAATGTTTTAGAGCAAACATGCTCAGGCAATCTCACTGTGAAGAAGCAAAGTGAACTGGTGGGGAAAGTTCAGCGTAGTGCAGCTGACGGACAGATGTTTTCCTCAGGTTTTCCGCACGTTCAATTTAAAAATGGTTGAATGACATGTTTCCTCAAAACAGTGTACAACCTTGTGCTTTGCCCAATGATATCCAAACACATATCTTGTCCTATCAGGTCACCAAATATTTGAAACCGTCTTACCTGGTTTTACAGGAAGAGAACAGATAGGGATTTGGCTGTAAAAACACTCTAACACTGATTATTTCAAACATTTTTTTGGCATATAACAAGACATAAATGATCAATGACTACAGGGACACAGGATTAAAACTGTGAAAATGTATTTTTCATTTCACTGGGTATTTATCATTGGCTGGGTGATCCAGCTGGGTACATTATGAAACACTTTGGGGAAATCAAACTATATTTATTTTACTGAATATACCACTTTAAACTACCAAACACAAGAACTCAACACTTCAACTACAGCAGCTGTAACCCAGCTGTTAAACACAAATCACATGTACTGTACGTGTAAGCCTATTGGAAATCAGCACATATGAAAAGAGTAATGTCTGCACACCAAATTTAAACCATAATTTTATGTATTTTTTGACAGAAAAAACTGGGACTGAAATGTTGTCTATTTAAATTATTTTGTGGTTAGGACTCATTGTGACCTAGCTGCAACCACCACAATTTACAGCAGTGTCCTGGATTCACAGACTATTCATCCCAGCCCTCCTCTGTCTTCACTAGGAAGCTCTGCATCCGTCTTGGTCAGCAGGTTGAATGTGCGCAGGTGTTAGGTTAAGAGAGATCACGCGCCATGCATGTGTTCGCACCCAGGGTGTAAGTGAGAGTGCGTGTGTTTTATTAAGTGCTTAAAAGGTTGTGAAACTGTGTGTGTATGTGTTGGTGAAAATGTTTAAGTGATGGCGGTCTGCGACGGAACTGTGAGCGAAGATAAAGACGGTCCAAGAAAAAGCGAGAGACACAAAAACGAGAACATGATTTAAGAGGCTGTTGTTAGAGAGGATTAACTACTTCCACTAATGATAGTGCTCTGGCTGCTGGGGCTTCATTATTCTCAACTTTTGTTCTTTGTCTCATGGAGGCCCTGCTGCAACAAGGAAAACTAAGACCTCAATTTTTAACCCTCTACTATAAAACCACAAGCCCTGCAGGAGATGTGACAAGTAACGGCACATAAAGGTGCTACGACTTTAAGACTCCTAAAATAAAAACCTAGAGAGCATATTTTTGTAGTCAAAGACTGACTGTGAATTTTAGACTAATTTATATGAAATCCTCTTAATTTTAAGTCTATTTTTTTCATTCCAATGTTATCACAGTTTAAAGAGGCTTGAGATATCAGTACAATCTGGGTGCATGTCAACTGGTTTGACCCCTGACACAAGTCACATCCCAACAGACCATGGCAGAAGCCAGAGTGATGTAAAAGGGCCATCAGGACATTTAATGAATATTGCTGAGGGTCCTGTTAAATAACTTTTCCGTGGGTAGCAGGGTGCATTGGGAGTGAAATGCTCCCATGACCTTGTTTAAGCCCTGCAGTTCCTCGGACTGTGACAGGATAATTAATGAACTGCTATTTTCACCTAAAAAATATGCTAAGTTGAAGAGTTGTATGCTTGGGCATGTGGAGTGCTAAATAGCAAGAAGCCTTGGGCTTAATTAATGGACCTTGTTAAATTGTGTGTGTGTGTGTGTGGGTATAGAAGTGTAGCTGTGTTTCCTCTATTTTGGACTAAAAGAAACGGTCTGCATGAAATGAGAGGGTGAGAATAACTTGGCTCCCCGCTGCTCAGCCCAGAGGTACCAACAGATTTGGCTAGATTCCTTTCTGACCCATTTTTCCCCATTATATACATTCCCTCCCATACATGTGTTGCAGTGGGTCCTTAAAGGGATAGTTTGGATTTTTTGAAAGGGACTGCATGAGGTACTCATCAACAGTGTATTACCTACAGGAGATGACGCTCAGCTCACCCTGAGTTTAGAGAAGCAGGGTGGAGTACTGCCACAGAAGTTAAGGAATGTACTGTTATAGAGGGGCCCGCAAGAAAACATATTTTTTAAACATTATTTTTTCGGCTTTTTGGCCTTTATTGGATAGGAATGTGGTAGCGTGAAGGGGGAGAGGGAGAGGGGATGACATGCAGCAAAGGGCTGCAGGTTGGAATCGAACCTGAAGCTGCTGTGGCAAGGACGCAGCCTTTGTACATGGGGCACCTGCTCTACTAGATGAGCTACTGGACGTCCCAGCAAAATGTATTTTAACCACACAAAAAAAGAGATCCCACCTAAAAATATCAATAACTTAGGGCTGCTCAATTATGGAAAAAATCATAATCATGATTATTTTGGCCAATATTGAAATCACGATTATTTATACGATTATGTCTTGAATGCATTTATTGAACATTTCTTTTTTTAAAACACTCTGCCATCAAATGTTTTGAGGTCTCCTTAAAATAAAAATACATAAAAAATATGTTCTAATGTAGTAGTAAAAAAAAAGATATATAACATTAACTATTGTAGTGCGCTCAATCTCTTGAAAACAAGTAATAGATAAAAAACAATAAGACATAGAAAATAATCGTTTTTCCACAATTATATTAATTTTGAAATTGTCTGGAGCCAAAATTGAAATCACGATCAAAATTCGATTAGTTGCACAGCCCTACAATAACTGTTAATAGTTTCAGTGAAACAGAAGTCAGATCACCTTTAGCTCCTGTCCTGTGACGAATTTCCCAGTAAAACAGAATGTTTTATTGGTCAGTTGTTACAAGACAGATTTAAATCAAATCCTTTACATTTTATTGGACCACTAAAAAGTGGGCAGGTTTAAAGGCTCAGAGCTGGCCAGTGGCTCCACACACACCTCACTCGGGTTAAGATCACGAGGAGGACAAGGGAGAGATGGATTAATGGATTGGATTAATGAATGAACAAATTAGACCTCAGCCTTATTGTTTTGGAAAACAGGTTTGATTGTGGGTGTGTCATAACAGTGAGGCTCCGACAGTGTTAGCCAACAGGATAGTAGTATTTGTCAGTGAGAGAGACATGAAGCACATCATACCCTTCATGCAACCTTATTTGCGCTGTCCACAGTAAGATGCATTGTGTAGGCCACTTTCCTCAAGTAAAGCCTTTAAACACGGCATTTTGAGGTAACAGCAATTACTGTAGTTAATACACTGACTGTGGACAAGTACCTCATAAAACCCCACTTAAAAAAAATTCAACCTTTCCTGGGAATGCAGTTCCGATAAAAAGAGTAACGAGAACAACATAAACGAAACTATGCAATTCATTGAAAATCAGCCAAACTCATTGGAACTAATCAATCAAATATGTTATTAGACTTTCTGACCTGCCTCATAATTCAGTATTCTCTGCATCCACCTGAGTATAAAGCCTCTGAGAGAGTGTATAACAGAGTGTCACACATACTTCTTAGAGATTTTACTATAAAGAAAACGACCGTGTGTGTTGTTCTGTTTGTGTGATGAACAAAGAAGCTGATTTGTGCCACCACTTACAAACGAAAAAAAAAACTGTGGGGAATCCATCTCAGCAAGAATACCTATTTACTGCTGGCAAATTGCTCCTATAGACACAGGCTATCATTACGCATCTAGCTAACCTCATTACGCTAACCTCAGCAACTGACACTTTGCCAGAAGATATATATCACCTTTTATTACATCGATCCACCGATTCAAGAGCTTTCGTCTTGAGTGGGAAAGGACTGAGGCCAAAAAACTACGAATCTTCTTCTGTGATTTTCACTGATGTGTTTGAACGTGTAAGGAATGTTTTAGGGGGCTTTAGGAGTTTTTCTGTGTGATGGCGTTTATTTTCTTTCACCAGGGGCTCCACCTATTTGACAATAAAAGAAGGATAATGAATATCTATTTTGTAATTTCAGGCAAGTATACAGGGTCACTTATTGGAGCGAGCGGGGCACAGAACTATATTGATGACAATGTGGTTTGAACTAATAGCCTTTTAAAATGAGCTATTGATCTTTCCTGGTAATTATTTTAAAAGGTACCCTGAAGAGAAAGCAACTTTGAGGATGGACTCAAAAGTGTGAAGGAACAGGGGGCGGGGGGATACACTCACTTAACAGACATCCTGCAAGACATCTACACAAAGACTTGCTGACGGTGTCTGAGTGAAGAAAAGATACATTAATAAATTGACTTCACACAAATTACATTTGGTGGTGTTAAAGAAAGGCTAATGGTGTTTGGGAATGGGCGGCAGAGATTGAGTATGTGCTTTTGAAATCTGATCTATCTTGTTAATGAATTCTTGATTCACTTTCTTACAGATCAAATAGAGAATTTCCGATGGATCGCTTAGGTGGAATACACCTCATTAAGTTAATCATATTTCTCAGAGACATGGGGTTTATTAAAGACAGAGACGAATCAAAGTTTATCATCAAACTCACTGTACATTGTATTCATTTGGTGGGTAGCTTTGAGCCGCATGGAAGGAAAATACCTCTAAAAGTTAGTTCAAACCGAACTCTTTTATATAGTTCGTCTGTTAATGTGAGAAATTGATTGCGTGGATCTGACTTGGATATTCTAGGCTACTGCATCTTGTATCATAGGTAAAGATGCCTGCATATGGACAGAGATGCTCTGCAGTGGGGCTGCAAGTAATGACTATTTTGATTGTCGAATAATCTATCAATTATTCAAACAAATTTGAGAATTGAAGATTGAGAATTGCAATTACTCAATGCTTCTTATTTGGCAATCAGGGGATACAATTTTGCAATAGGGATACAAAAATTCAAAAATACGTCTTTTAACAAACTTTCCTGCTGATACAACAGAAAGGTTAACTGATATCAAGTCCTGTCTAGGGCCAAACAGGTTGCTGTAGCAACAGTCAGTCAATCAATTCATTAATCAATCTATATATCGCATGAAATTATATAAGATACAATTTCCTGACCTCTTGCATTGTAGTTTGTTTACATATTTTGACCTCAGCAAGATAGCCTCACCATCACTCCTTCCGAATATGGGCAGGGACTTCGCTCCGCAACTGCCTCTGAAGGGTATCTAACAGTGATCCAGTGTTTACTTCCCCTTGTGATGCAGGAACAGGACAGCATTTCAATATTCCTGTCACACCAGTCCTTATTCATCATAAAGCACACGCCTCCTGCTGTTTTCCTTGCTAGAGACTTGTCTAGTATTTCAGTATTCAGCCAAGTTTAGACGAAACAAAGGACATTACAGTTCTTGATATCCCACTGGACACTGATGCTGGTTGCAGCCAGTGTTTCAATTTCAATTTGATTTTCTTTATAAAGCCCAATATCACAAATTCACAATTTGCCTCAGAGGGTTTTACAGCATACAACATCCCTCTGTCCTTTGGACCCTCACAGTGGATAAGGACACCCCCCCCCCATCATCCACAGGTCCAACATGCCTCTTCTTCAGATGCACCAGCATAACTGATGTGCTCCCATGCCAGACAAGGTCAGCTTTGCAAATGTCACATATCACAACCTTTTTTGGCTGAATTAACAGTGAAATGCTCCCACGCTTTGGGATTTTTGGTCTTAAAGGTGTTGCCATGGCAGTATGTGGCATCACTACTGCCATTATGCAGCAACTCACATCACAGACCATGACGTCACCAACTAATCCATAATTTAATTCCTTGGCGAGTAATTTGGTCATTGAGTTTTATCGACTATATCAATTATTCGTTGCTTCCCTCCTGCTAAGAAGCATTAAGGATCTTTTTCGTGTGCAAAAGGTGAAACAATGTGTAAAAATGAGACAAAGAATGAACATGATAAAAAGAGGTTGTCTTATGACTGAAACACTCGCTTTGTCCTTGCATCTTACAACATTTTGTTGTGCTTAATACATGTAATTAACTAATTTTGTTTGTTTCATCCAAAGAGCCTCTTCTCTTTTGTCAGACTGCTTTTGGCTCCACACACCTGACACAAAGCCTTTCACATCTGTTTCTCTAGTATTTAAACAGATAGTTTAAGTTTAAGGGGTTCTTAAAAATATAAAATAATATAAAATTAGCTGCATAGTGCATCAAACTGTTAAAACCACCATGTGAAAAATGAAGATCTGACACAGGTGTGTATTCTCAAACATTCCTGTGATGAACATTGATAAAACAAAGACTTACCTTCCACGCCACTGATACACTTGACACGGTCACGGACCTCCACGTTGTATCCCTCAAATGACATGAAGACTCCGTCGGGGTGGTAGGGTTCACGCTGTGTGTAAACCTTCGAATAGCTGTGCTGGAACTCGAACCGATCGTAGCCGTCGTACTGCACCACTTTGCCGTACACCTCAAAGTATTTCTCCATCCAGCTGAAGGGCAGGTAAATCTCCCCGCCCTCTCGCCGGCCTTTGATTGTAGATTCATCATTGATCAGGCAGTCGATTTCTTCATACTTGATCCCTGCGACAACCCCGACGACAGGCGGGGGCTCTGGAGGTTGCGGAGGGTGTTGCTGGCTGCTGATGCTAGCATCTCCCACCTTGGGACTTGGAGCCACCAGGGCAGCGCGGGGCAGGAAGCGTAGGGTGGTGTCACTGGAGCAGCGGTTCCAAAGCAACACAGTGATGAGTGTGAAGAGGGCGCAGATAACAATGAGGGTCTTGTAGTTCACCCGAGCAGCCAGGCAGCGCATGGTCACAACTCGCCTGCATGACACAAAGACAAGGGATACATTAGAAGCATGTATGATTGATAACTTGTTGGGAAACGGTCAGGTAAATTAACACGTTATCTGTAAGTCCTTGTAGCCTTGTTTTTTTTAAAAGCCGATCAAACAGTATTGACCAATGACAGTATATAAAGATGGACGATGTGTCTCCACTTCCTCCCACTGTGCAAGAATGAAGCCACTGCCATCTTGTGACAGGGCCAGAGTTTCTGCAATAGCAATCTCTAGGATATCGAGTTCCTGTCGTCTAACAAATTGCAAGCAGCACTGTTGTTGGTGAGCATAGTGATTGGCACGCACAGCTGTCAATCATGCTGTCAAACCACTGTTTTATAGTATCTAATAACTAGTTGTAACCAAACCTATGTGAAAAACAAACAACTGAACATACATTAGCAAGATAACAACGACCTAAAATGAAAGAAAAAAATCATTGGGAAAAAATAGTTTGACGTCCATCCATCCATCCATCCATCCATCCATCCATTTTCAACCGCTTATCCAGGGCCAGGTCATGGGGGCAGCAGGCCAAGCAAGGCACCCCAGACGTCCCTCTTCCCAGCAACACTTTCCAGCTCCTCCTGGAGAACCCCAAGGCATTCCCGGGCCAGATGAGAAATGTAATCCCTTCAGCGTGCTCTGGGTCTGCCCCGGGGCCTCCTACCAATGGGACGTGCATAAAACACCTACAGCGGGAGGCTTCCAGGAGGCATCCTGATCAGATGCCCGAACCACCTCAACTGACCCCTTTCGACGGGAAGGAGCAGCGCCTCTACTCCAAGCTCCCTCCAGATGTCCGAGCTCCTCACTCTATCTCTAAGGCTGAGCCCAGCCAACTCACTGAGAAAACTCATTCTGGCCGCTTGTATCCATGATCTCATTCTTTCGGCCACTACCCAGAACTCATGACCATAGGCGAGGGTTGGGATGTCGATGGACCAGTAAATTTAAGCTTTGCCTTTCAGCTGTTTGACGTGTATATTGATATTATAGTTTGACCCATGTCCCATCCACTAAAA
The DNA here is from genome assembly GCF_006386435.1 of Epinephelus moara. Classification (NCBI taxonomy): domain Eukaryota; kingdom Metazoa; phylum Chordata; class Actinopteri; order Perciformes; family Serranidae; genus Epinephelus; species Epinephelus moara. The sequence continues at coordinate 38,098,220 of NC_065506.1, forward strand.
TGGAGGGGTTTGGTTTATGACCTATAGTGCAGCCTTAACAACAGTGAGTACATTTATATGCATAAAAGAGACAAGGTTACTGTAAAATCTGCCTTTATGTGCAGCTATCAGTTTTATCCTCTACCCCTCAGTTAGAGCTATGACTTTAAAAGATATTTTTTATTGCCGGAGCATTTGGACTGACTGCAGTGAGATGGATAGGCTGTGTGTGTCTGCACAGTTTGTCCTTTCAGCAAGAATGGCTCTAAATTTTACAATTAGTCAAATGTTTAGCAGTGGAAACTCACTTATTTAGACTTCTAGAGGGCTCTCAGTGTCAGTTTCAGCTTTAGTCAGACTTTGAATAAAATAATTTTGAAAACAAGGATGCATTGCTATGCATAATAATGTTTCCTTTCATCCTGCAGTACTTTTGTTACAGCGGGCCCTGTTTGAAGTCTTTGTTATGCACACGTGTGCATTTAAAAAGCTGATTAGAAACCCGTATACATGGACACAAGACATCAGCTTTCTCCAGGAGAAATCTACCTCAGGGAAATCTCTAATCCCCCTCACGATTACTGAATCTGGGTTTTTAGTTTATATTAAAAAAAAGAAGAATCACCTTGCTGGAGAAAGTGCACTGTAACCTGGTTACTTAAATGCATGTAAACGCACTAGGCGAGAGAACCACTCTGCTTTTTCTCAATAATTTTTCAAGATCAGTGAAAAGTCAGTTGATTAATATTAACTATAGTTATACAAAATAGATTAAATAAATTAGGTCAGCAGTAATCAAAAATAATTTGAATAAAGTCAAAAGAAAGTAGACAAACATCTGATGCAAATGAGCTACATGGTAAATAACACTGCTGAGCAACTGTCAAGTACAGTACAAGTGTTATCCAGTGATTGTCTCATGCTCTCATGAAACACTGCAGAAACCCAAGAGACTGCCACTTGGAACAACTTTCCCTAAATAGATGACAAGTTGTAATTTGTGTCAAACACGTTTTTTGCTCACTTTTGTTTGGTGAGAAGTCTGTCTAGCTGTGGATGAGTCAAGCACATGAGGACATGAGTTGGTAAATGTAGAGTCTGTTAATAATTAAGACTGTACTCTCCAAACAAAGCCAAGTCTGGTGTGGTCACATATGCGTAATGGCAGGTCTGTGACCAATAAGAAGCTCTGGATTGTGCTTTCATTGCTGCCTTGTGCATGTGCGTCTCATTTACTACCCAACAAACGACTACTGTCTGCAGTTGGTCTTTCGGTCGACTCATCCATCATTTTTACTTCTTGTTTTGGGATGCTTTCAAGTCACTTCTGCTCCTCACTGCACCTCATAAACGGTTTTATCTGGCACACTCGCAATTAAAGAAACAGTTCAACATTTTGGGACATATACTAATTAGCTTTCTTTTTGAGAGTTAAATGAGAACATTGATGATACTTTCTGCAAAGCCAAGATTGGAAATGGGGATACAGCTAGCCTGGCTCTGCTCAAAGGTAACAAACTCTACTTTCTGTATCAAAACCTCCAAAGCTCACTGTTTAACAGGTTATATCTTGCGTGTTTTCCTGTTTCAAATTAAAAGCCATCAAGCATTTCATACGGAGTCCAGCCATATACTAGGCTTTGACCAAACAAAAACCTCTGAAAAATGAGTCTGAGTCTGAGTCTGAGCTGAAAAATGAAGCCAAAAACTGCAGTCCCCTGAACGGTTGCTTGAGGCTGGTTTCAGAAGCCAGTCAATCAACATGTAAACATGTTTACACCCTGGCACAACAACCAGTTTTGAATTTTTATATAAAACACTGGTTAACACTGTATTACAGCTTAAAGTTTCACATAATTAAGGGCAGACTGCTTCAAGTAACAGGCTGTCAGGCCTGCTCCTCCAAAGCGCCAGTCTCCCAAATATGGTCACTTCTGGCTCCAAAAGAAAAAATAATTAATAATAGGATGGTGACTGCCAAAATGCCGAACTCAAGGCTGACGTCACGGTCGCTACGTCCATTATTTCATATATTCTGTGGTTTTGACCTAGTCTTGTTATCTTTGACCTGCTCAGCCCATATCGCATCTCCAGTTTCCTTACATCCTTCAGCCCAATTACCCTTTCGAAAGGTTTACGCTATCACTCACAATTAAGTTGTATATTGACATTTCTAAATCCAGTCTTGAGAAACATTTTCTTTTACAGAAAGGTTACTGTCACTATATGATTGTTTATATTCTGCCTTTATCAGATTTTGGGTTCTGTACATTTCTGATTTGTACATCTATCTATTTTCACTGCAGTTATCTCTGTTATTTAAACTTCTCTGTACTTTGGTCAACATTTAATATTAAAGTGACTTGACTTGCTCACAGCAATATATTCAATAGCAGTTCAACAACATTTGAGATTGCACAAACTCCAATTTTTCTTATAGGTCTGCTGTTGGCCTAACTGCATATAAACGGAGACCTCTCACAATGCAATGAGAGATGCTGCTGGATGAATCAGTCTGGATCCATGTTTTCATGTCCTCTGCGCTTCTCTGGCATTTTCACCAAGCCAGTGAGGAATCAATACACATACTGAGGTCTCCTCCTCCACACTAATTACAGCTTACTCCTCAAAGAATTCACCATTACAGTGACGACAAACTCCTCTGATGACAGAGGAAGGAGGAGGAAAATCATTACTCCCCAAGTTCATTTCAATATCCCACCTTAAACGAGACACTACTAAAGGTCAGTTCAATTAATGTGCATTAATTGGACGATAGCAATGTCCTACAGCACTGCAGAGTCAAATTACAGGGCTAGCGGATTCTTGAACAAAGTTAATGTCTTAGATGACTCTTACCAGATAGGAAAGTGGACTTCCAGAGTGCTTTAACAAGCAAATGTTGAGTGAGTCCAAGTTCCAGAAGATGAATAGCCTCCCTCTAAATTAAGGCTTAGGAAGAAAACTGAAAGAGCCAAACACTGAATTTAGGCTTTGCTTGTGTAATAAAAGGGTTGAGATGAGTCCACTCAAACAGGCAAAGCATCCCTTTCTCCAGGGCACAACTGAATCATTTTCATTCCATAACAAAAAGGAGGACAATTATTATATTCTTTCTTATATGGTCGAGTTTAAAGCAGCTGTATGCAACATTCGGAGCATATCTAGGGTGGGCTCCATGCTTCTGCAATGACATCGTCCGGATATCAGCCGCAACTGCCACATGAGCGCAGAGTGGCAGTGATTAGCAAGCCAGTGGGATGAACACACATGGCATGGCAGGACCACCTACCACAACAAAGGACAGAAAAGCTTACATTTAAACACACACAGAGGAAATGTGACTTCATTATATGCACAGGACCCAATAACGATATCTTTACATAGCAAATAGTGGTTTGCTGCTGTATTAATGCTCTCTAAGTGGCGTCCAGAGACTTTAAAACTTTCTGCTGTTGTCTTCCAGGCAGTGGTGGAAAAAAAAGCTTTGTTATATCTCTGCGCCTGATAAATCATTGCCACACACACAAACTATCATTGATATTTGGAGAAATGTCAGCTTGGTGCAGTGATGAAAGATTGGGCCGACAGCAGCTCTGACAAAGCTGCGAATGCGAAGGAGAGGGCCTGGGGACTGCACCCTGAAAGATAAGTAGGACCGGCCCTGTCAAGGAAGCGACTATAAATAATTGCTTCTTTTTATAGTGATTCGTCGCTGGTGTTGAGCTCAGGCTCAAGGTGGATAGACATGGGCTTAAGCACTGCAGCATGGAGAGTATCCTAATGCTCGCGCTGACTACAAGATGATTTGTCTGAAGCCATGTCCCATTTCCAGAATGTAATTTACACGCTACAGTAAGCACACTGGAAGAGGAGTTAATGTCACGGGTCACAAGATGCAGTTTGTTTATAGATCAAAAATCATGGGTGTTTTGATTCAGGTGATAGCTCTCTCTCGCTGTTTATTTCTCATCCACATCTGGCACATGAATAGGCATTTGCTCATTTACCACCTGGTTGAAACGAGCTCTAGAGGGTGAAACTTTAAACATGGTCGAAGGAAATGTCATTTATAGCAGAGCAAGAGAAACAAAGCAAGACAGTGCAGAGGAGAGAGATAAAATAAGAGATATGAGATAAAACTTAGCAACAGATAAAAAAGGAAAGGTATACACAACACACTGTTGAAAATTCACTTGTCAGACGGTGATAGATTTGGCAAAGCCTTGTGCAAATATCAAGCCTGGGTTATTACAGCGAAATTTGCTTTAAGGGAAACTTCCGTATTTTTGAACCTGTGCCCTATTTTGCCATGTTTTCGTGGATAAGTGACTAATGGGAACAACAATTTTGAAATTGGTCCAGTATTGAGCGGACTGCTGCAGCCACAGCGGCGAAACAAGCTGCAATATAATCCTTATGGGCAATTGTGCACTGTTAATTTAGGTCCACCGAAAGTGCTTGTTGTTGCCACGGACAGGCTCAGATTGTTATTAGAAGTGTTTGACAACATACAAAACACTACACATCTACAAGATTTTCAGTGTTATGGCTGAATGTTAAACTGATTCCGACCATGTGAAAAAGTCCACGAGATTTCCGCACAACACTTCCGCTTGATCGAGACTTGATTACACACACAAACAAACAGAACGGATCAGCGAAAGGTAAGGAAAAATTAGGGCTGCCCCTGACCAAGAATATTCCATGTTGACCAATAGTCATCATTTAGGACCATTAGTCGACTAGTCGGCCGCATGTATATACGATATTAACTGAATTATTAAACTATACATTTTGGGCGAGGCAACACAATGGTTTGAGTTGAAGATGTGAGAAAGAATAGTATCAGTAACATTGTTAACACTGTGCTACATTACAGAGAAATACAAAACCGTACTAATGAACCTTCATTAATATAGGCCTATATTTTATCTACAAGTGCACGTCACACACTGAGCGAGCCGCCTGTTAATGACGCTGTGGGCTAATGGGCATGTAGCTACTTCCATGTTTCAGATGATATGTCATGTTTGTAATCGACCAATGAAGATGAGTTTACATATCACCTTGGGTTCGTCCTTCACCTTCTCAAAATGATCCCACACTTTGGATTTCCTGCCCGACATGTTATTAACTAGCCTGTGGAATAGTCCTGTCTGACTGCTGAGTGTGGCCACTTCCTGTGTCTGTCCTTTCAAATTAAATTCCCACATGGTCCAGTCACATAGGTTTTGATTTATTTTGACAAGGCACAGCTCCTAATAGAGCTTCACGTTTATTGTTTTTGTTTGTTTTTTCTTTGACTAAGTGACCAGTGAAATCTTGCCTACAAATGACCTTTCTGGTTGGCTAACATTTGGCCAACTATTTGGGGGCAGCCCTAAGAAAAATGTTTCATTTCTCTGAAGGGTCCTTTCTGTAATGTTGTTAAACACTTATTATTGCAATCTGAGCCTGTCAGTGACAAAACAAGCACTTTCAGTGAATGTAAATTGTCAGATGCTGGTCTATGTGTAAATGGGCGCAGGCTCCTAATCTGTGAGTTTAAGTCGTCTTAACTTAACTTATGCTCTATTGACTTGTTCCATGTTATATTTAATATCATTTATGGTGGGAAACATGCAATAAAGACACTGTCATAAGGACAGAGGGATGTCGTATGCTGTAAAGCCCTGTGAGGCAAATTGTGATTTGTGATATTGGGCTTTATAAATAAAATTGATTGATTGATTGAAAGCAGGTGGTTACAGGTAATGGGTAAGGACGCTGAAACAATAAAGTCAAAACAAAACAGACCCGAAAGCTAGGACAGCAGTACGCTGCCATTCACTGTGAGTGGGTTCTTTTAATGCAAGACTGTTTTCGGTCTAAATCCCTGCTCAGGCAGCAGAGCCAATAAACTCTCCAATCTTTCTAAATTTAAATAAATGTGTGTATTTAAATCCACATAAAGAGCAATAACATTTTGTTTTATGTCCTGTTAACTAAGTTGACAAAACAATTCAGTTTAACACTGTTATTAATGTCCTCCTTACTGTGTTTCCTCAAATGAGGATGTTTGTAAATCACATCTGTTGCTTTTGCACGAGCTAATTAAAAGGCAAACAAACAACATTTAGCTAGTTCCTCAGACAGTAGCTGCATTGTCTCTGGTACATTTTGACCCAAATTCACTTACATCTATTAGGAGTCTGTTCTCACCAGAAAAACAACAGCATCAGTTGTTTATTCAAAGGCTCAGAATGACTTGTGTTTAGGTTTCCCTGACAAGCAACCTCTTCAGTTGTTTGAATAATGACTGTCCTCTCTCAGTAGCAAAGACAGCAGTGTAGTAGTGGTGTGTTATACAACCACACAAGCTGTTAGGGAGGAGGTCAGAGTGAATAGTTGAGAGTGCAACTTGTGTGGATTAAACACTGGAGACTGCAGTTTGAGTCCTGTTTCCTACCGACAGTGTACTTTGAAAACTCTTTAAAGGTTGGCAAAACGATTGTGGCTATGGTTAGGTATAAAAAAACAGACATTAGAGGATCAGAAAAAGATTTGGAACACTGTTTTTATCCTATCCTTTAGGTATGAGGACTTATTTGTAAGATATGGATAGACCTTTGTGTAATCCACTTGTTATCAGCTCAGCTCTGGAAGTGTGGCATAGATATAATCCCTCTGGTAATAACACTGTTTTGATGTGGGAAGGAAAAACTACACTGACATAAAATATATAAAAAAGACAGATGCAACTGGACAGGAGGTGAAAGACAATCCTGTTGGAGGATAAAAGTCTTCCATGCTTGACAGATTAAGGAAAAAGACACTGGAAAACAAAAGCAGCTTTTCAGTTTACGTGCTCTCTGTGTCCCGCCTCAGAAAATTGAACAGTGCCTGAAATAGCAGCCGGTGACTTGTTGAGACTTTGGATTTTTATATCATGGCATCATTTTTGTGAATATCTGAATGATCAAACTACATCGGGCAGAGAGGGAATGAAGGGAAACTTTGGCATATTGTTATCTATTTAATAAATCAAATCCTGTTCCTCTCATGCAAACAAACTGGAGGTTATGAATATAACCAATGTTCCCTGAGGGAGGGAAACGAGGTACAACACATTAGTATGGGGATTGCGTCCTCGCGAGACCAACCTGGAGAAACTTTTTCAACACGCCTGTCAAGGCCAATGAGACTGTCGCAGGCAAGGGAAGTCCCGCCTTCCCTCGGGGCTATAAAATACCCTGCACAGTCTCATTTCCTCAATCTAAACTGCACTTCACCGAGCCTAATGAAAAAGGCGGTGAGGGGCTAACTTGTGTTGTACCTCGTTTCCCTCCCTCAGGGGACATTGGTTATATTCATAACCTCCAGTTCCCTTTCGGTCGGTACACTCGGTACAACACATTAGTATGGGGACCTATCATCACGCCCCGAGACGCCCCTGCAGCTTGACTGAGAAGACCCAGCTCAGCAGCAACCGTGATGTCAGTTACATCACCTCCCTGCTGAGAGCACAGACTGAGCTGTCACATCCAGACAATAAAATTTCATAAATGTATGTGGAGAGGCCCAGCTTGCCGCTGAACATACATCCTCCACTGAAACTCCTTTAAACAGAGCCCAGGACACAGGCATGCCCCTGGTGGAGTGAGCGCACACTCCGCCGGGCACCCGCACGTTTTTACAGGCGTAGGCATGGGAGATCGCCTCCACAACCCAATGAGAGAGGCGCTGTTTGGACAGCGCTCTGCCTTTAACTGGGTTAGCCAAACAGACAAAAAGCTGGTCCGTAGTTCGTACCTCCTGTGTGCGGTCGATATACGCGTGCAACGCTGTTCAGCGGATACAAAGGGAGGTGGCGAAAAGGACGACAGTTCACAAGTCAAAGCCTTGTAAGATAAGGTCGCCACCTTAGGGATGTACACCGGATTAGGGCGCAGCACCACTTTAGAATAGTCCAGCGCAAACTGCGTGCATGACGGATGCACAGAGAGAGCATGTAAATCCCCTATGCGTTTTGCTGAACACAAGGCCAATAAGAGCGCAGTCTTATACGAAAGCATGTCAATGCCGATAGACTGCAGTGGCTCAAAAGGCGCGTCACACAGCGCGTCCAAAACCAGAACGAGGTCCCACTGAGGGACCATGGCTTTGCGCATCGGCCTCTTTCGAAGCACACCCTTCATGAAACGCATCACCAGCGGCCGGTTGTACCAACTGGTCTTTACTAAGCCTGGTCGTAACTCCTAAGACGGTCTTTGTTAAGACCAGTCTTAAGGAGTGGACTTACGCCGGTTGCACCAACAGGGCTTACGCCTGGTCTTAGCTACGCTGGTTTTAGCTGTGCGCGTCCATGTGAATGCCCCCGGAATGCCCCACGCGGCCTGCCTAGAGGAGCGCGGTGACGTTAAATGACGCGCCGCTGAATCACCCCGTGTGCTTGACAGATGACAATTGACAGTTGACAGCCCCTTTCATCTGTGTTGACAGTTTATTTACAGTTTAAGATTTGAAGAAAACATTAAGGATCAACGAAAAACTTTACCGACACTGAAATTAGAAAATTAATCAAGCTGTACAGCCAGCAGAGAGATGTATCACAATTAAGAAAAAACAGTCAGTGTGGGCAGAGATAACGGGGCACATCAATACGTGTGGAGACTCTGGCTGCCTTCATACAGAGGCTGACATGAGGAAGAGGTGGAAAGATCTTCTCAGCAAGGCAAAAAATACATCTCCTCCAAAAAAAATCATCCAACTGGAGGGGGTCCTCCACGAAAACCTCAATTTACAGTGACATCATTGTTGACGTATTTGGGGAGGATTCCCCTGCCTGGTGGGAAGGCCAGTGGTAGTGCTGTGTTGCAGCCCAACACAAACTGTAAATCCGGTGACAGCTCTTCAATAAGTTCAAACTGATCTTTCCTACCGAAGTGAAACCTCTCAATCAGCTCCTCGTCATTATATAGGCTATGCCCAATTGCTTCTGTCCCTAATTACCCTCTCCCGTCTAAATGCCCGCACGTATACAGACGGTGGATGAGACATGCCATAACCAAGTTGCGCTCTCTGCGCTCTAGAGCGCATGAGAGCAGCTTGATAATGACCTTACGCCTGCTCTTGACTAGGCGTAAGATTTACGCCCGGTCTTAGTGAGAAGAAGGCTTACGCCCTGTTGGTGCAACCAGCGTAACTATAAGGTCGGACTTAGAACACCAAGTTACGACCGACTTAGCTTAAGACCAGGCTTAAGACCAGTTGGTGCAACCGGCCCCAGGGGATGAGAGCCAGGGGACTTCCCTTGAAATCCCACATGACAGGCAGAAATGGCTGAAAGATACACTTTTATCGTGGAGGAGGAAAGCCCTTTCTCTAACAATTCCTGAAGAAAAGTTAAAATCTCCACCACAGAGCTCTGAAAAGGAGAGATGTGTCTCTCCACACACCAAGCCTCAAAAGCACGCCACTTGAGCATATACAGTCCCTGTGTGGATAGCGCCCTGGCACTTTGGATCGTATCGATCACATTATCTGGTAAACCTGCAGCCGTCAGGTTCTCCCTCTCAGGGGCCAGGCCCACAGACCCCAAATGTCCGGCCGTGGGTGCCATATGGTCACAGCAAGTCTGAATTTTATCCAGAGCCTGTCCGAACAGTCCGGTAGGTTCAACCGCCTGGTGGAGAAATTCAGAGCGCTGTGTCTCGGGGAGCTCGGTTAGCGTTAGCCTGAGATGACGCTGAGCTACCACTGTCTCGGCCATGCTCTTCCCCAGGGCCACGGCTGCCGTGCTGGAGAGATGGAGAATGAAGTCGGCGGTTCTGCGCACCTCATCCAGCGCTCCGGCTGCGTTCTCCTTCTTTACCAGAGCTTCGTGCAGCTCCCGTAACATCTCAGCCTGGTATGCCTGCAGCATAGAAGCCGTATTCAGCGCACGAGCGGTTAGCCCCTGGGCGCGGTATATTTTCTCTAGCTGGGAGGCGGAGAATCTGCACTGCTGGCTGGGGAGAGTGGGCTTGCTGGCCGCTGAATTGGGCTTCGGCGCCAGGTGCACTGCCAGCGTTTCATCCATAGGAGGGATGTTGGTTAGTCCGGCGGACTCCATTCCCTCCAAGTCCAGGAACTGGGAAAAAGGCAGGGAGAGCGGGGCCTTGGGGGACGCCCAGGTCCGCGAAAGCTCAAGTGTAAAATCAGGGAAGACCGGTAGTTTGTGTCTCACCTTTGCCGGCTGCTGGGGGAGAAAATAGTTAATAGTCTGCTGCTGGCGGGGAGGCGGAGCTGGCCATGGCACCTCGAGACGCTTGGCCGCTCGGCGGGACAAGTCAATCAAAGCCGGGGTGGTGCCGTCCGGTTCGGCCGGCAAATCTCCCGATCCAAGGACCTGGCTGTGATCAGCATCCTCTTCTCCCTCTCCCTCCGCTTCGCCCTCCGTGAAGCCACCCGAAGCGGCTAGAGAGAGCTCATCGTCAGAGGGCACACACAGCGGCGCGTTATCCAGCGTGACGGTGAAATCAACCGCGTCCTCCTCCATGCCCACATAGTCGGTGGTAGGGAGTATCTCGTCCATTTGGTCCCCCCAGGACTGTCCCGCGCTGCACTCGAAGCTCAGGCCGTCAAGCTCCAACTCCGTGGGTGACTCGGTGACCTCGGACAACATGGGGTCCCCGAGAGCAGCGGATTTTCCCAGCGCCTTCGACAGAAAATTCACGCTCTCCAGGGTCGATTTCCGGAGCCGGCGACAGTGCACACAGGACTCCGGGTTAGCAAGTGCCGCTTTCGCATGCAACATGCCAAGACACACTGGGCAGGCGTCGTGCGTATCCGTCTCCGACAGGGAAAAACCACAAGCACTCGGGCATGGACGGTACTTGGACTTCCTAGCTGAGCTAGCCTGGCTAGACCCGCTAGGAGAGTGCCGTTTCTTTACCGGAGCCATTCCGCTTTGCTAGTTAGCAAGCTAAACAGGCGAGTCGTTAGCTGGAGCTAAACTTTTGGAATGGGAATTTGTTAGCGTGGCTAAACAAATAACCGTAGCCAGGCTAAACGAGAGAGCGGCAAGTTAGCAAGCTAAACAAGCACAACGCAGAAACAGCCTTGATAGCGACGCCCTGGGTAGGGAGCAAGCTCACCTCCTGTGGACAGTTTAATCGCTAGCAAGTGTTCCGCAGTACTCAGGTTATGCGAGGTGAAGTGCAATAAGATTGAGGAAATGAGACTGCGCAGGGTATTTTATAGCCCCAAGGGAAGGCGGGACTTCCCTTGCCTGCGACAGTCTCATTGGCCTTGACAGGCGTGTTGAAAAAGTTTCTTCAGGTTGGTCTCGCGAGGACGCAATCCCCATACTAATGTGTTGTACCGAGTGTACCGACCGAAAGGGAACACCCATATTTCACTTACTGTTACAAAACCACAAGGTCTATGATTTTGTAACAGTACAGAGCTCTGGGGTTAATGTTCTGCCAAGTATTTTCTAGAATGAAACTGATGATGAAGCAATTTGTGATGTTTTGTAATTAAATAAGTCGCACATTGTCAAGGTTTGTGTTACAATGATGCTGACTTTTAATAGACTATGAACACATCACATTAAAATGTATCACTGATCTGTGACATTCCCTCACTCTTGATATACAATGTGGAGATGTGTGTATCAAGTGCATCTTAAAGTAATTTTCCCCCACTTGACATAAGCAGGAAGAATGTAAAGAACGTCGTGGACACTTGAGTGCTTCATCCCTATACAAAGAATAAATCCAGTAATTATTAGCACAATATTAACAGCTTGGCACTATTAGTGGAAAACTGTATTAAAACATATTTGCTCATAATAAACAATGCAAAGACGGTTGCATCGTGTTTGAAATTGTTTTTCTCTCTACTTATTTACAGGCCTCTCACACATTTACAGGCTATGTATGGACTGGAGGAAAAGGTATGAGAGCGTAATGCATTTAATTGAGAAAAAAATCTGCTTTGTATTTCTGAAATAATGTGATTATAATCTTAATTCAGAAAAATGAGAATTTATTAGATAATGATCTCATTAATTCAGGGGGAAAAGCAGATTTTTTCCCCATAAAACCTCTGAATTCTTCTTTTTTTTAAATTCATTTATCTTTTTTTTATAAAGATTATTTTTTTGGGCTTTTGCCTTTAATGGATAGGAAAGTGTATCAAGCGTGAAGGGGGAGAAAGAGAGAGGGGATGACATGCAGCAAAGGGCTGCAGGCCAGAATCAAACCTGCGGCCGCTGCAGCAAGGACGGAGCCTCTGTACATGGGGAGTCTGCTCTACCAACTGAGCCACTGATGCCCCAAAACCTCTGAATTCTGATTAGAATCTTGTTAATTAAGAAAAACAGGTTATTTTTTTTGTCAAAAGTATTAGGCTTCTGTAAAAGAGATATCAGCAGGTAACTTAGTAAAAGTGCCATTTATTTCATCAATAGAAAATGGCCTAATTTACCCATTTAGCTATTTGGAAACATACTGCAGTAGTGCCTGAAACATTTAATTGATCAATAGTTTGGTCAGCCGACAGGAACTTCATCTGTTTCAATATTTGATGAATCACTTGAAAAAAGACAAACATTCATTGGTTTCAGCTTCTCCAATACAAGAATTTACTACTTTTCATTTTCTTCTTCCTTGTTTTATGTGATGGTAAAAGGAATGCCATTGAGTTTTGGACTGTTGGTCGGACAAAATGAGACATCTGAAGACGTCACCTGGGGCTCTGGAAAACTGGGACTGACATTTTCCACTGTTTTCTGATCTTTTATGGACCAAATGATTAATCAGTTGAGAAACCATCTGATTTTTCAATAATGACAATAGTTATAAGCTGCATGTAATTAAAATCATATTATTAGTCAGGGCATCAAAATAAGCATGAACATCATGCTTATTTTGATGTTTACTGATAAATAAATCCAGAATGTACAGCTAACAGTGACAAGCTGCTGGCAAAATCCCATCTGACTTTGTAAGAGCTTAATGATCTCCGGCTGACAGGTCCTACATGATATCTCTGACAGCTCTCTACTGAAGCTACTTGAGCGAACATCGGCTTCACAGACTAACAGCACAAGCAACTTCACAGTCTTGAATTCCTGAGGTCCCTGGGGTGCTTGCATGTCCATCCTTTTTGCTGCTTCTGCAGATCAGCAAAGGCTTTAGACTTTGATTGTGCGCATTTGCCTGTGAGCTGTGATGGACTGTAACATATGAGGGATCACTGGATGCACTGATGGTTGCTTCATCAAATGCAGCAAGTGATCCCCTGGCTCAATACTATGGGTATTAATTCTGCCTGAAACAGACAACACATGCAAATATTTGGATGTCTTTATCCCCCAAATCCCCCGTAACAAGGCTGGGAAAATTCTAGCAGGCACTTAATACTACAATTGTTTTTAATGATGAGAAAGGGTAAGGTGTTTTTCGAGAGAGTCTCACGAAATCAAATGTCTTCATTGTGACCTTGTTAAATGCACTTCAAGTCAAACAACCTGCTAATCTCTGTCCTGGTCCCCAGTGCAATATGTACAACCTTTACAACATGTTAAAACTGCTGCAGCAGTAAGCATAGGGATGGCTGAATGGAGTTGTTTTTCTTCTCCTGCTGTCCTCTGACGTAAAAATCACGAGCAGTCATCACAGCAATAAAAGCTGAGTGCTCATGAGCCACCCTTGGGGAGCTATTGGAGCAGAAGCGGTGTATGCGTGAGATGCAGGTGTTGTAGCCCTAACTAAACTCCTGACATTTTCACTGCTCTCCTCCACAGGTGAAGTAAGGTGGGGGTTTGAGACTGCCTGTAAATTATCATCTCATGCTGAAGCTGTAAGGCATGTTAGCTCCAGTGGAGACTGGTGTGCGTGTGTGCGTGTGTATTGTGGGTGTCTGTTGTGGTTGTGAGCCTGATTATTATACTGTGTAGGCATCGGGGTGAATTCAAGGCAACAACTGACAGGGGGAAAAATAACTTGCATCTTTATCCCACAGCCATTTAGTATGTGAGTAGAGTTCCTATAAATCTCTTTTTTGACGCTCACATTATTGAACCATTACACAATATATCATCAAAAGACACTGTTCAACGTGTTGGTGAACATCATAAACAGATCTGTCTGTCACCAAAATATGTTAGCAGTCCCTCCCAGGCATGATTTACTCAATTCCTACAATCAACAGATCACAGAAACCATTAGAACTTGTGGTGTCATAAAGGATCATAAACTACGAGAGGCTGAGTCACAAATATAAAAGCCAGCGCTGATGTAAGGTCAGTTATTGGGTCATTAACTTCTCCATTCAAAATGAAGCTGAGCCTTTAAAGAGGTGCAACCGTAAGTCACCTGAGATTGTGTAATATGACAATATATCAAGGTTGTAAGAAAACTAGAATTACTGCCCCATGGTTGTATGCCTCTGTGCACCAGTCAAGTTTCTCTCTTACAGTTTACATCCATCACATCTTCCCCTGGCAGCAGCGATGATCTATACAGATCTATTCAACCAGCACAGTTTCAAACTTGGTGTCACCAATTCAGTTTCTGACCGTGTCTCCCCTTCTGTTCCTGAGACATGACATTGTATAATGGCCAGAAAACTGTTGTACGTAGAATATTATGATGTCACAGTGAACTTGACCTTTTTGAATATAAAATGTCATCACTTCATCTTTGTATCCTATTAGACATTAGACCAAATTCTGATCAGTTTATTCTTCAGTCTAAGTGGACGTTTGTGTCAAATTTGAGGAAATTTCCTTAAGGTGTTCTTGAGATATTGCTTTCACAAGAATGAGACAAACAAGGTCACAGTGACCCTGACCTTTTACCACTTAAATCTAATCAGTTCATCACTGAATCAAAGTTAACATCTGTGCCAAATGTAAGAAATTCACTTGAGGTGTTCTTGAGATAGCACTTTCACGAGAATGAGATGAAAGGTCACATACTGACCTTGAACTGTGACCACAAAATTTTATCAGGTCATTGTTGAGTTCAAGGTAACGTTAGTTCCAAATTTAACTAAATGTCCTCAAGGTGTTTTTGAGACACTGTGTTCACAAGAATGAGACGGATGAGGTCACAGTGACCATGATCTTTGACCACCAAAATCTTATCAGTTCACTGTTGACTCAAAGTGGATATTTGTGCCAAACTCGAAGAATTCCCTCAAGGTGTTCTTGAGATATCATGTTCATGAGAAAGAGACAGATGCAAAGTCACAGAGACCTTGACCTTTGACCACCATTACCTACTCAGTTCATTACTCAGTTCAAGTCGCCATCTCTGCCAAATTTGGAAAAATTCCCTCAAGGCATTCTTGAGGTATTGCGTTCACAACAATGGGACAGACAGACAACCTGAAAAAATGATGTCTCAGGCCATGGCTATCGCCTGCGTGGAGGCACTAAAAAGGATAACCTGGCCTGCCTGACATTCTTGAGGTATTGCGTCCACAAGAATGGGACGGACAGATGGACCGACAAAGAGACAACCCAAAAACATACTACCGCCGGCCACGGCTATCGCCAGCATGGAGGCATAAATAAGAAGGTCAGCTGGGCCTGCCTGTTGGTAAAGTACACTCAGTAGACAGAACCATTGTAATTTTATAAATGTGCAGAATCTGCAGTTACCTATTTGAGCCTGGTCGTTGTGTCTGCAGAGCCTCTCTGTCTCACTGACTGCAGCTAAAACCACAGAGCTGCAGCCACAGCAAGTGGAGAGGTCTGAATATTCATGTAGCAGCACGGAGGACTCACTTTAGGGAAAACTGCCTGATGTACTGTCACTAATGTCTGCCCAACAGCCACTGGGTTTGTTGTGAGTCGTTTTCAAAATAGAGTTGCTTAAAGGGTTTCAAAAGTCACCAAATCAAGTGACACCAAGGCTGCAACTGGGTATTAGTTTCCTAAAAACAAATCTTTAGAATATCTTGTCTGTTAATCAATTCACTTTTTGCTCAGTGCCTAACCAGATGGTTTGTTACAAAGAACCATCTGAGAAGCTGTCATTAGAAACTGAAAAGGTAAGGCACTTCCACGTGATTGGATGAGCTATGTGTCTATCACCATCTATCAACCAACTTTAACCAGTCAGACCAAAGAACCTACCAGTGGGGCCAGCTGGTAAATCAAACTCTTGCCGAAGCCAGTCGGGAGGCATGTATCTTTTTTTCCAACCCACTTTAGATGAAACAATGGCCACTTATGCATATGAAAACACACTGCCAGACGTAAAGGTCCAATGACTGACTGCCAGTCTGATGCTTGCCAGTGCCATTGAAAGAGACTACTGCTAACTAACTAGCTCGCCCACTCAGCGGTCCCTCCACCTCTCCCCATCACTCTGAAACTAAAAAGCCAGTGAGTTTGGTGATCTCGCGGGCAGTGGTCCGGTATCAGACCCCCGGCCCTGAGGTTTACACGGGCTGAATTTGAGTTGCTATAGCCACTGAATGTCCATCTACGCGAAATACAACAGCTACAGTCGCTTAGAAAATAGCATATTGGTAGTAAGGGAGTTCCAACCAGCTCTGTCATCACAGTGTGAGCAGTATGTACAGATGAGCGGTGTTTGGCTTAGCCCCATGCTGCCACAGAGCTGCCAGCTCCAGGGAACTCCACGCTGCGATGAAAGAGCTGGTTAAAAGTCGGCAAAGTTTCCCTTTAACAGCTGAAGTAACTCAAAGTCAGACAGTGACTGTTAGTAAAAACAGATAAACACTGGGGAGGCATACACATGTAAACACAACAGAAATATAAAAGAGGTAGAGCGGCATCAAAACTCAACGCCCTGCCTTTAAGGCGAGGGCTGAGAAGGGGGAGTTTTTTGGCAAGAGTGCTGTTCAAAGCCACAGATTACCTCAAGCTGTGCCACTTCATGGGGTGCCCAGCTATTGATGCCTCTATGAGCCAGCGCCTGCCTTCCTGCGTGCCATTGCCTGCTTTCGTAATGCTAAAGTGGGTGTGGTTTCATCTATAACTAATTAAAAAAACAATCAATGTAGTCGGGGGAAGAGCGAAAACGCCTTCTGAATAGAGAAAAGCCTTCTGCGTCTTTCTTTGCTCTTCTTGCATGAAGAAATACTCTCTGTTCTGATATATCTAGTGCTATTGCAGCAACTATGATAACCTTTTTAGAAGCCACCATTGCTGTTTTCAATGATCAATCGCCTCTTTGTGTCGACACACACACACCTAAACCATGCCCGTAGCTGCCAGTAGCTCCTCACAGGACGCTGCTTCGTGGAAACAAGTGGCACTGACATGCACACATTACTTGAAGCCTGAAAAGATGGATTTTCGTGTGGTCTTGTGATATCCTGAGAATGCAGCTGCTTTACAAGGTAACAAAATGCCAGAAAATAGAGAAAAAAATCAATTTCCTACACATGACTTGCTTTGTCAACCAACAGGACCGAACTCAAAAATATTCAGTTTACTGTAACATAAGATAAAGTACATCAGTAAATCCTCACAGTTGAAACTTGAACCATAGACTGGAACGTGAACCTTTCTTCATGCATTACTTAGAAGAGAGGCAGACGCCCAGCTAACAAACCAACACAGCAGACCAACAAGCAATACTGCATCACTGCTCAATAATAAAGCTTTGTTTAGAGGCAGCCCAGAAGTGAGTAAACTGCTTAAAAGTTAATGTGCCTGTGCGTTTTATCTCTAGTAGGAGGATTAAGCAGGTCATTACCAAAAAGCTTATAACTGAGGCCGACTGAGGGATTAAGTAAACTCCTCATCAAATGGAGGAAAGACAAGAGAGAAATGTATGAACAAGATCTTTCTGCATCATTTTTGAGGCAGGTCATGTTAGCTGCTTGTCCGACAACATCATACAAACAAATGTGGAAGGAAGGAACAAAGGATGTTTAGAAACAAATCATGCTATGGTAGGATTTAGTGCACATGGTATACAGGTGCGGGAACAATAATCTGGACTGTGTAAACTAGCAGTTAAAGGGAAATGGCAGATGTCTGTTTTTTTTTCTTCAGAAAGAATCAGAGCCCTTCATATTTTGAAAACTGTATTTTAGCAAGTAAACAAAACTGCAGTGTAACCAACAACCCAGTATCCTAGAAATTATCTATGTATAGTACTTAACTGCTTTCATAATTGCATTTTTTTTAGTAACGTAATCGTTGACAGGATTTGTGCAAGTGCAAGACCTTAACACCAATAACCCATGGTTCGTGTCCAGAATCCTATCTTGGAAAAGATTGTGATTTCATTTTCTAAAAAAACATAAAAGTAAAGCCTATTGTCTTAGGATTTGGCAATAAATGTATGTTAATTGACTTTAGGGAAAGACTGTTAATTTGAGTCTTGATAGTGTATTGCAAAATTACCTACCTGTTTTGGCAGAAAAATCTAAAATACTAGGGGTGTAAATCACCAGTTTCATCACGACATTATATTGATTCTCTGGACAGCGATACAATATTTGCCGATATTACAAAATCTGCCACAACATAATTTCGAGTCGATGCGATTTAGGGGCCTGCAATCGTTATGAAATGATATTATAAGATCATTTCACATTATCTGTTACAGAAGACGCAGCTACCCCTTTCTTTTTTCTTTTCACCATAAAAAAATAAAAACAGCACATAAATAATGTGAAGTGCAGTTAAGTTAACTTTAACCTGACTCCACTAACACACATTAAACAGCACATGGGATAAGTTAACATTCAGGGTTTTCTGTAAGAAAGACTTTCATTTTAACCCAAATTATCATCTGTTTCATAAATTTTCAGGGTTATCTGGCTTAAAGCCTTGAAGGCAAACTTCTCCAAACAGCCATAATACATCAACAAAAAAAAGTAAAGTATCAAATTCAGCTCGGTAACAACTGTCGAGGTTCATGGACAAAACAATTGTTTTTTTGCCCATTACATTGCATAAATTAGCCTAGCAGCTAGCAGATTTTTTCCTTTAAGTCACTGTATCTCCTGACACAACAACTCAGTTGAATATCAGTCTGCGTGCACCTTTTTTCAGCTGAACATTGTTAAAACAGAGCAGCTAATGTTGCTGCAGCGAGAAGTTAGCAGAGTGAGATGCCATCAAGGCAGGTAACATTACGTTGTGTTTTATCTTGTAACAGCAATGTTTACATGTATGACCTGTATTTTCTCCGAAATCCAAAATATTTTTACACAGCTGATTTATTCCCGAGTAAATAACGTTATCCTCATTGTCTTTCTCTTGGCTGCTTGCCGTCTGCCTGCTGCTGTTTTACGGTGACACAGACTTTCAAAATAAAAGCACATCCTAAAGATGACGATACTGATCAACGTTTTTACTTTGCATCAATGACATTGGATAGTTGATTGTTTAATCAATGTATCGATCCAGATCGATGGATTGTTACACCCCCTATGAAATAAGTTGTCATGAAAAAATGAATAAATTTGTTTAATACCCACATGTATGTGTGTATATTTATTGTTTTTAGATACTACGGTTTGAGGTCCTAAAGACACTGCAGCCATTTTTCTGTATGTTAATGACGCTGACATGAAGCCTGCAGCTTTACCATGTTCTAGCACTATTTAATAAACTGTTTAACAAAAACAACATGAAATGACTCAAGTATTTTCCAGTTAGAAGCAATATACACAGTAATACTGTGTCATCTTTTCTTCTTACATAAAGGGGAAGAGGAAGCTCATTAGATTACCAAGCTTGAAACCAAAGTAAACATCTTTCAGCTTCTTTTTTGGGTTCTTTGTGACTGTAAATGCCTCCTTTGTGCAAATTTTCTGAATTAAACAGCTCCTTTAGTTTTTCTGTTTGAGATTCATATTTACCAAACAACTAACAAATCAGGCGTTAAGTTATGCAACTAGCCGAGCCTCATCATTAACTCTATTAAAACACATGTAAACATGACACAACTGAAACAATACAATTAAATACATTTACTTTTTATAACTTTATTACCAAACAAATTGTACGAGGAATTGTGCAATAAGTGCCAGCATATATTAACGAGACCAATACAAGCTAAACAGTGTGTTCGCTCTGGCTGTTGATGATTTCATAACACAGAATTTATCATAACACACCAACCACAGGACATGGCTGTCTCAAATATCAGATGTGGTATGAAGTGGTGTGCCATTATCCAGGGATTATCTCGTGCTGAATGGGGGTGTGTGTCTCTTGATGCAGACACACATATTACCCGTGTTATACAAGCTAATGAACCCAGAGTTAGTTCAAAGAGCTCCATCTTTCCTTATGCTATCAAAGATGATTCAGTGATGACAAGGGGAGAAACGCTGGGCTTCAGGGGACTTGTTACAGCTATGCTTAATCATTTCATCATACAAGCAAGACTGGGCCATTTTTCACAGGGGACAAAAGAGCATGCAGAAAATGTGAGATTTAATTTACCCATATAATGAAGCCCAGAACAAATTGGCATGCAGAAGAGATTGGGCTGTATATACAGTATGTTATTTAATTTCACATACAGTAATCAAGTTTACTTCATAAAACAAAAATTTGTTTCAGCAAGACTGTGATCATGGGCTGTGCATGAGCAATTTATCTACGCTACATGACATCTAAGGACAGTGATCATCCCAGTTTTTGGGCCTGTATCGGTAGGTTAAAACAACAAGAAGCTGCCAGCTGTAATCGGATTGTCTCACCCAATCACTTAACTATCAGCAACACCATTTAATTTGATACCCATAAGGTGAATGGAGTCGTGCGTAGTGTGGCCATACTTTGGAATGTCACACTGAACCTCCAACTCTGTCAAATACAATGTGCCCAGTCTCTCCACACCACAGACTGTATGGGTTGTAGCAACTGCTGCCTGAATATGAGCTCTGTGCTGGGGACATTGTGAGAGTCCACCTGGCTGCACAGTCTAGCTGTTTTTTGTTAGTGCAAGTTGGGACCATTTGGCGGCTCTGTGTTGGATGTTAGCTGCTGCTGTTGTGTTAGTTCATGCTAACTTGGCAGACAGTGAACTGACTGTTCACCAGCGTGGGAGGAGAGTGGCTTTGGAGGCGGCAGTAACAGAAAATTTGCTGATCTGGCAGGGAGTTTGGATGGTTCAGGTTCAGATCTCTGGTGCAAAAGAACTGAATGCAGGTATTGTTTGACTAGAATCGTTTTGATACAACTTGGGTCTGGGTTATATCAGTTGATACTCAGCCCTACTGACATCAGAATAATAACCTTACTTCACTGATATGTGAGGAACTCGAACATGACTCTATGTTGCCCCGATGAGGACTTTAACAATACTGATACTGACCTCTAATCCATTCACAAGGAAACGGCCAACTGGCTGGACATCCTGTTGACATTCACCGCCGAGTCTTTCCACAGCTCGTTTGTCTGGTATGTTTTGCTTGCAGCTTCCTCAGCACCTAGACGTGACAAAGAAGAAAGTAGAACTCCATTATTATGGCTTAAATTTATTTATAAAAGATAAATAATTATTATAGTAATACTAATAATAGTCATTTTCCCTTCTAAGATTGTTTCATTTGAATCATATAACTTGTCTAAAGAGGTAAAACTATACTTTATCTCACAAGGAAAACAAAGAGAAAGTCCTGAAAATAAACGTAACTTACAGCAGAATTTTGTGCTTTAATATTAACTACTACAACTTACAACCCATAGATTATGGGCAGCCAAGCCCTGCAAGCCTTTGACAAGTGTTTGCCCTAAGTATAATAGCATCAGGTGCCCAGGTTTGTGTTTGCTGTTACAATTTACGACCCCTAGATTCATCCTGTGACTCCCTCTGTGGGTCCCGAGTCAAAGGTTGGGAACCACTGCCCGCTTGTGTTGCTCCTTACATTCAACCCAAGTTTCTGTCGACAAAATGACATTTTTCACTGAAGTGCATCAATTTCCATCAATTTCAAATGCGTGCTTATTGTTATTCAGAGTCACACTGGAGTGGAAATGTAAGGGCAGGTTTGGGCAGAGTTCATTCCAGCATGCATTGAGGGGAAGTTAGAAACAGTGGACAGGTAGCAGGTCTACCACATGTTAAATATTCACATGGCTGACAGGATTTAAAGTATTATGCAGGAGAATGAATTCCTCAGTACTTTGAGCATCTTGGTCTGAACAGGCTCCACATGAAATCCTTTAACAGGCTAAATGTTTCCGGAGGTAAATTATGATTGATTGCTCCTGCACACTAAGCAGCTTTTCAATACAAACTTTTCTGAGGGTTACAAAATCATCAGCTGTTGCAATTCTTTCCCACTGCTGCTAATTATAACCTTAAATCAATGCTTCATGGACTCTGACACTGATGCTCTATAAATTAAGACGAGGAAACAAATACATAATTGTAATTGTGCCCATGATGAATTTGTAGGCTTTCCGACAGCAGGGTCATTAATGTATAACCAATCTATCAGTGCAAATACGCTGAGAGTGACATGGATACTTTACTCTGCAATTAATCTCACCACTGTATTTCTAGCCCCTGTTGAAACAGGCCATTAAACTAAAGAAGGTGCTAAATCGCCACATCAAAGAGAGAATATTGATCTTTTTATGAAATGTGCTTATTGACAAAGCACTTAAATTAGATATTGTAGACATAAAACCAGCTGGACTCTTTCTGTCATCGCAGGGGCCCCCTGTAGTTTTACAGGACGTGAAGAGAAAAAGGCTTGGAATAGGACAAGGTGAAATGGACGACACGTCATATAATATAATTCAATCCAATTAGGAATAAGTTAAATGAGTCAAAGCGCCGGCCAAATCAATATGTGAGAGTTAATGCTGATGCAGATTTTTGCTGGTATTCACCTTCAGTGTCTTTCAGACTACAGGTTGAAGACAGATGTGAAGGCTTTTTGTCTGTCACAATATTTACCGTACACCATCCCTGGATAAAAACACAAAATTTCTAAAATTATTTAAGATAATCTATGCTCAAACCCTGTAGCTACTTCCTACATATACGATAAAGACTGTATAGAGGTCTGAGAAAGAAAATAAATTAAATATTTCTGAGATAATTATGCTCTAATCGCACAAAGGGAGGATGTGTGTTTGCGTAACCTGCCTTCGTTTGAATGATGGCACATGTTGTACCCAGACAGAGTGAAAAGGAAGTAGAAATGTCAGCAGTCTTAATCAATATTCCCTGGCTACTGTATGGGTGTACTGACGCTTTTTTGAGGCAGGTGTGCTGCAGGCAGATGGTGAGAAGTAGAAAATGAGAGTAAACGTCAGCCTAGAGCAGCTCATTATTCTTGGAGCTTATCCTGCACCACTCCTGCCATCTATGCATTTTCCAGGCAACATTTCATTCTAGATATCTCCTCTCTCTGAACATCTGGATATAGTGCCGTCTTGCTGAAAGGAGCATCTCAGCTGAGCTGCTGCGCAGGCATCCACGAACAGAGGCCAAATTCAGACAGTCAAGAATAACACACCAATCTATACATTCTGTTATACGAGGCCATTCAAAATAGCATGCATACGTGTTAAACCAACAGAAACACCACATGCACTTGGAAAAGTATTTGTGGTTGAGAGCACATTTTGTTTCAAGATGAAATAAAAGTGTTAATAAAACATCTTAGTTTCCCCTGCAGTGTTTTATAGTGTTCCCTGTTAGCGTCTAAATAAATGATTACATATTTACAAAACGTAGTTTATTAGGTACTAAGGCAGCCGAATACAACAGTCCTGCATTAAATCAAGCCTTCGTGAAAGTTACAATGTTTAGCTTTAGTTGAATCTGTTTTAGAGAGGTGTTAACTCAGCTTTATGATCATTTTGGACGATGTAATTTCTGGTGCTCTTAAATTGTATTGCCCTATACCAACAGGTGTTTCTATTATTTTGTAATCTTCATTTATATCACTGAAGGTAAGCCAAACAACAGAAGCACCTCTATGTATACTGCAATACAGGTAAACAGCTCCACACGCTACATCCTTGATCACTTTGAAGGATGTAGCGTGTGCAAAATAGTAGAAACACCTGTTAGTATAAGGCAATATAATTTGAGAGCACCAGAAATTACACTGTCCAAAATGATCATAATGTTGAATTAACACCTCTCTAAAAACAGTTTCTACAAAATCTGAATGTTATAACCTTCATAAAGGATCAGATTTACTGCAGGACTGTTAAAGATAGGATAGGCTGCAATAGCTTCAGTTAAGGGTGCCAAATAAACTGGCAGCTAAGTGTAATATTAAGCTTATCAAAAGGACAGTTTACCCCCAAAATCAATAATACATATTTTTTCCTATTATCTGTAGTGATATTTACAAGTCTAGATTTAGTGTGAGCTGTCAAAGAGTTTGAGATATTGGCCGTAGAGATGTCTGCCTCCTCTCAAATATAATGGAACTAGAGGTCAGGGCACTCACCTTGTGGTGCTCAAAGCTCCAACAAATTGCATTCGAAAAACTCAACATCAATTTCTCCTTTAAGAAATCATGACTTGGTAACAAAAGATAATCCACAGATCTTGCTGTGAGCAGTTTCATGTAGGAGCCATTTTTTTCCCCAACATTATCTTTATTGAGTTTTCAAAATGCTTCCAAAGTACATAAATATACAGAGATAAGGGTGCTCTCACATCAAAGGGGACGTCAGGAGCAGCTAAATTATTGTCCAGCATTCAAATTGTCCTTCTTTGCAAGTCAGGTTATGAGATAACATAGAGCAACACTTAGGTGAAAGTACAAGTATAAAAAAGCAACAACAACCAGAACAACAAAGGTTGTAGGTAAAGTTGTGGATATTTCCTTAATCCAGTTAATGAATTTTGGTTTACTGGTACTCCTCCATGAGAGTGCCATGACTCTTTTTGCAAGCAGTAAACATAAATCCAGGGCAGTGATTATTTTTCTACACATATGATGTCTATCAGGATATAAACCTAAATAAATAGTAATAATAAATAGTTTAGGGTCAAGAACTAATTTTATACCTAGTATAGTCTCTAAAGCTTGTTTAATCTCCCACCAGAACTGTTGGACTTTATTGCATTCCCAGATACAGTGGAAGAACGTCCCCTTCTCCTCTCCACACCTGAAACACAGGTCTGGGGTGGCATCATTATACTTATTAAGCTTTTCTGGCGTCACATATGTCCTCATTAGCCAATTATATTGCAGTACTTTGAGGCGAGTATTGGTAGTTTGTGTTTGTGCTTCAGCGCACGCTTTTTCCCAGTCCTCCTGTAAATCTTCCCTCCAGGCGTTAAGTTTCTGTAAAGAAGACTCAGAGGAACCCTCTGCTAACATGTTATATAGTTTGGAGATAATTCCCTTTCCAAAGCAATCTTTTTTCATTTCCGTTTCCAAAGTGGACAACGGGGGGATCGACAAACACTGGTTTTGAGATGATCTAATAAAGTTTCTCACCTGTAGATATTTAAATTGATGTTTGTTTGGAATGTCATACCTGGCAATCAACTCCTCAAATGACATCAAAATCCCACCATCTGATCCCATGAGATCCCCTATTGTCTTCAAACCTTTTTCGGCCCACTTCCTAAAACCAGGGTCTGCTCTGCCTGGAGGGAAAAATTGGTTACCCCATATCGGGCTGAAGCGTGACAGAGAGGAGGATTCACCTAAATACTTCTTAACCTGATACCAAATTATAATCATATTTCTGACTATAGGATTTTTTGTCTTTTTTTTCAGCATTTCGACTTTTGCTGAGTATATGTACTGAGGGAGAGGGAGAGGGACTGAGCAGTTTTCAATATTCATCCAAGGTGGGAGGGACTTATCTGTAAAATAATGCATCATAGTCCTCAGTTGAGCTGCCCAATAATACCAAAGTGGATTGGGGCACCTGAGGCCTCCTCGATCATACGGTAGGTACAAGAGTGATAAACGTAGCCTCGGTCGTCTATTATTCCAGGAGCCATTTGCTTTTTACCAAACTACACCTGCCAGTTGCATCACCACGCAGGAGGACGCTTGCTACTAATGGGCGAGAGTCCTAGGGTGTTTTCACACTTGTGTCTTTTCAGCCCTATGATAAGTGGACTCAAGAGCAGTGACTCAGCACTCCTAGAGAACTCTCTAAAGTGAACCGAACTCAGACCAGCTCGGGGGGTACTCTGAGTTCTGTTCGCTACAAGGCCCTCACTTGACCTATTCAGTTAACCTGTGCCTTGTGAACACACAGTGCTCCAGGTTTGCTTTGCTCTTTGCCATTGTATTCAGCCCTCTAGATCACCTGCTGTTGCACTGAGATGCTTGAAAAAACAGAAAAAAAACACATCAGCCTGTAACGCTTGCAAGGACACAGGACGAGGAGTAGTTTGGTCCATGGTAGGTACTGCACGTCCCCAGATGTGGGAAGTAGAATACATCAAACGACAAAAGTCTACAGCTGAGAAACACTGAGGTTTTCCTTCAATTTTAAGATAATCTGAAAGCGAGGGGCTTCATAACCACACTGCAGTGCCACATCAGAGAAAAACAAAACAATATCAATATATATAGTGTGAACAGAAAGAGGACAGAGGCCCCATCAGACCTGAAGTCGACCAGAAAGAACTGAGTCATCTTTCAAATGAACTGACAATGTGAACACAAAAAGAACTGAGTCCCTTTTCTGTTGGTCCACTTTTTGGTGCACTTTAAGAGGACTGAGTTCGGTTTGTTTAAAAAGGACTATATGTACACTGATGGCAACCTTCTCTGTTGAGCTGTAACGTTAGCTAGCACAGTGGCGCTATGCAAGCTAGCAGTAGATGCACACTTCCTTCCGTGCTGTGATTCGTTCTGTTGTCGAGTGTAGTTCGATAGAAAGAAAATAGTTCCTACATGAAACTGCTCACAACAAGGTCTGTGGATTATCTTGAGTAACCAGGTCATGATTTCTGTAAAGAGACATTGCTGCTGAGTTTTTCAAATGTATTTTTTGAAGCTTTGAGCACCACAAGCTGAGTACCATCTAGTTATATAATACTGGAGAGAAGGCAGACATCTCTACAGCCGATATCTCCAACACTCAGCAACTCACACAAAACAGTCTAGACTGATAAATAGCACTTTGGGTAAGGAGGACAATAAATATATTTTTTTATTTTAGGGTGAATTGTCCCTTAAAGCTTTAGGGAAAACAAGAAGTGGTGCTTCATCAGTGAGGCGACACCTTTTAACTACATTAATAATGAGGTGCGATGCATCAGGATGTGTCTGATTTAGCTCAGCAGGTGACTGATTACCGATGTCCTGGAGTCAACCCTGCATATAGATTGATTTTTAAAACAAAGTTTAAATGACTGGATTTTAAAAAGTGGTTATTTTTGCCACTTTTCATTTGATTGTGACAGTATGTGTAAGAGATGTTTTGGACTGCTCTTGTCTTGTTCAAAACACTCCTTATCTTCAAGAGATGTTTATCCAAAAAAGCAAGCGTTGCCAAAAAAATAAATAAAAAAGCAAAAAGTAGTTGATGGACTATGTTTGAGGTGATAAAAATAAACACGTCTTTACATGTTTATCATAAATAAACATCCTCTGTGACTGTGGTATGAATTACTTCTAACAATCACTGGAGCAGAAAACAAAACAACTTATTTGCTGATATAATAATAAAAGAAAATGTCATCACGCCAGACTGGTTGATGAAGATCTTAATTTCTGCAGAAGTTTAATTTCTTAAGTTAAACTTAGATCCAGGGGAAAAAAAAGCATTGGTTATAGAAATAATCTCTTAAGGATGTGTTATGAAGGGCGATGAAAGCCAAAAAGCACTCCAGCTCCTCTTCAAGGTGGCTTAGCATGTGACTCTCAAAGCTTAGCACTGCGCTGACACCATTTTCACAGCCTTTACGTATTGTCCCATTCAATCGACCTTTCTTAAGCAAGGAGTTGACACTTCGCATATGAATCATGAACATCAACTTTATAGCTCTCCCCTGTGAATATATTTTGAACATTAGGCTGAGGATATTTCTTTTACGGCGTCTTGACTGAGAATGATATTAGGTCATTAATTATTCTAGTTGCTCCTCATTTGCTGCCATCGTGACACAAGCAGCCATCTATCAGGACTTGTAGTTGGGGTAAAAAAAGAGATGGAGACCCATCTGTTGGGCATTCATAATACATCCATTTTCTCTGGGGAGTCAGTGGCTGGCCAAACACTGAATGATCACACCACTGATGCCACCATGACGCCAACCATCGTTGACCATCTGATGCCCAAAGCAATATCCAAGAATTCTGCGTCTGCAAAGTGAAGAGCTCAGTTAATTGAGATTTCTGCTTGCAGAGCTGGAGTGAACTGATTAAATGTGATCACTTCTTATCGCACATTTCATCAACTCTGCCTCTACACACACACACACGCACACAAACCAGAGACACTGTGATAAACACATTTACAGATTCAATACAAATGTCAGTTTTACAGTCTTCCTTTCAATTATTGTTTGGAGCTGCAATTAACAAATATTAGGCGTTATTCTCCAAATTCACCCAAAGTTTTTTCTGCCATTTATTCTTAGGAGAGTCTACATCAGATTCATGACGTTCTTAAACGGCAGCAGTGTTTGCACCTGTGTTCTTATCACGATAAATCCAAATGTCCTCTTCAGTTGAGAGCATGTCCTAGTTGATCCTAATTAGCATAGGTTAATGCCCTGCCGATCCCCATAAAAGGCCATGAGACTGCAGGGACGTGTGCACACAGAAACTGAAGAAGAAAAGTTGAGAATTTTAATGCCCAACTGAAAATCTGAAAAGAGTGGAGCACTGGAATCCAGCCAAAAAAATTACAAAAGAGACGAAAAAACTCAAGGTACTTGTGCAGAAAGTGAACGGCAAACAAGCCGTCATATTTAGTAGCATCAGGACTGGATGAACAATGACATAAAATAGATGGATGACATGTTAAAAATACGCATTAATCATCCACTCGCCCCACAAACCACAAACTTGTCAGGACTCAAGACAGAGATGATCGCTGAGAGAAGATAAGCGTACTGTTTATGGTGGAAACGCAACGGGTCTAGGTACCATGTCATGTTGCTTTTGGTTCCAAACGTACCATACAGAAAATGTTTGGTAGAAAGGGACTTCTTTGTCCCACCCGTCTCAACTGCCATTAATATTTTCTAGCATGATCAATCACTAATTATTAGACATGGCATGGTTCCCATTAACATAACTGATGTGTATTAAAGTGTTAATGTTTATTTTAAAAGACCATGATGCTTTTTGTAAAGTAATCAAAATAATTAATAAAAAATGTGATCATAAATTATAAAATTACTATTGTAATATTTGTCTTTTAATATTACTGTAGAATTGAAGAAAATGCAATAACCAATTATTCTGGGTTTTAAGGAGGAATTTCTTCTTAAGAATAATTGGTGAATGAGGCCCATTCTTCTTGATGATTTGTTTGGTAAATTTATGGTCTAATTAAATCACAGAAATATGCATAACCCAAAAATCACGACACTGCCAAAAACAAAGATCTTTACTCCCCCCCATTCCCCCAAAAAAGCCACAAACCTTAGGGCCCGAGCTAGTCACCAATGCTAGGCATATCCTCCCAAAGCATCGGCCCCATGCCAACCTCTCCCAACTCTCAAAACATTAGGGTAATTTTCACACTGGATTTAGCGAACAAAGGGGGTTTCAGTGGGCCTGCATCACATGCTGGGAGATGCGTTGTGGTTGTCACAAGTGTTCAGGAATATAGACAGTAAATTCTGACGTTATTTAGTGGTGCTTTGCATATATTTAGGGGCTCTGTCACTCCTTTTTTGTGCCCAGATTGGGCGCAGCTGTTCATCCACTGTTTGTGCCCTTCTTTCCCATGCAGATACTATTTTCTATTTGTGAACACCCTAAACGTAAACTATATATTTCCACACTTCACCTGTGGCATGATGAATTACTTACCCTTAAATAAACATACATTCTTTAGCTACTTTTTGCATTCAGTCATTAGATCATGGTAACATCAGCGTGAGAGTGACACACTTAAAGGATGAGGCAACAAGCACAAACAGGCTCTGGAGAGCAGGTTGACTCAGTGCGCAAACGCAGAACAAAACACAGAAACTTGAAAACTAAAGCGTCTCCAAGAGCCACTCCTGCTTTGCACTCCAACTCTTAACTGAAGAAACAGGATGAAGGGATAAGACTTGGAGTGGGAGGCGGCAAAGACAAGCTTGCAAGAGGAAGCCAAGATGAAAGTAAATAAGAGTTTGGAAGTTTTTGGAAGCTGAGTAAATACCCTCGGTGCCTGTCAAGACCCTGTGGTGCTCTCTGTAGTGAACTCTGCTTTCAGGTTTGTAGGCAAAAACTGGCAGCAGGAAGACTTCAGCATCGGATTCCAGCAATAAGTCACAGAAGCAGCAAATAAACATACACAACAACTTTTAGCAACAGCAATAAACAAGTTAAAGCACAGGAATTATTTATTATCTCATTAAGCGTGCAAAAGCTGAAACTGTAAACTTACATCCACCCAACTAGTGCCCACGAGACTTCTTTTACATATATTTAACTCTGCTGCAAGCTTAGAGTCAAAACTCATCACATCATATTTGTTCTGCAACTAACCATTATTTTATGTTATCGATTCATCTGTAGATTTTGGGGAAAGGAACAATCACGGAATGGAGAGACAGAGTTGTCTCACCTTTAACATGGCAGCAGAGGGAGTGACAGCACCAAGATGACATCTGTATATAAAGGAAAGCCGGCAGGACAGGACTGGTTCATGTTTTGCCAATGTGTTTTGTGTGCAACCCACCGCGGGGAGATTTAAAAAGCCAGTGGTAGCGGTTAGAGGCTAACGCGAAGAAGAACAGCGTCCAAAAATGTCCGCATATTGGGAAAACAATGAGGTCTGGCAGCTCCTTACCCTCCGCGCAGAGGACGAGATTAGCCACCATATAACAGGGACAGTAAATGATTTGTTACTTCCATGTTATGCCATTGTTATTGTTTATAAAGCGCTGGGGATACATAAGTTTTTTTGTCATGATGCTGGTGTTGTCTGGTTCTGTGTAAAAATGCAAAGCCGCTGTAGAGATGGGACTTTATAGCGGCCCTATTGTGCAATCTCCGTGTAAAAAGGTCTAATGAGCAGCAAATCCTTAAATGTGAGAAACTAGAACCAGTAAATGTGACAGGCTTTAGCTTGAAATGATTATCTGAATATCAAAAAAGCTGACAATTACTTTTCTGTTGAAATTTTTTAGTTCTAAAATGGTTGCCTGGGTCAAGATCTTTGAATATGCAGACTCCACAGAGTTGTTTAAATTTACTGAGTCATCTGGCATTGTGACATCAAACAGTTTCTCAGTTTCTCAGATAAAATAAAAAATGAAAAGTGAGTGCCGCAGGGGGCTGATGGCTAGCTAATCAATACCAAGGTCCGGACTAACACCAATGTCAAGGTGTTGTCAAGCGCTGTCAAGTGGTGCGCCAGGACTGATGACGAGTAATAACTATGGCGAGAGCGATAGACAAGATGGACGCTGCTTTCAAGGCTGTTCTACATCAACACAGTGTAACAAGTTGACAATTCTGTCTGTTATTAGGCAACTAAAATGGAGCTGATGTCTTTCAACCAAATTAAACAGTTTTCAGAAACCAAAAACAAATAATTATTGCCTGACTCCACTGACCCAAAAACCAAAATAAAGGGCCAAAGAGTGCAGGAAAACATATTTTGTCTTTGAAAGGACAGATGATGAGCACTCGTGCAGAACAAGAACAGAAAGACAACTGACACGAGAACATGTCCTACTGGCCTCTGTGTATCTGATGAACAGCTCTGAACTTGTTAGTAGCACAGACACCTCGGTGTGAGCTCCGAAAAAGCAGAGGGCTGTGCCCCAGCTGCCTTTCACATGAAGACAAGACTTGCATCTTCAGAACCTTGTTAGTTCTCTGAAAAGGCCACCGACTAGTTTGGAATATTAAGCAGCTCATGCTGTCGGAAATCAAAAGGATTTTGGAAGAGAGTGGGAAGCTTCAAAAAGGCTTTGATGGTATATATCGCTCAATCTCCTGCAGATATGACGGAATGAAGAAATAAAGATAAGGGAACAAAGAGCTTCTGAGAGAGGAGGCTGGCTGAGGTTATTCTGCTCCTCTCAGAATTCTGCATATGCATATATCATTATTCCGCAATCAGAGAGACTTGCTCTTAAAATGTCAAGACTTCTGACTGGAAAGACTGATAGCACGTGAGAGACAGAAATAGAAAAAAAATAGGAAAGTGGGACAGCATAATGTTTCAGGTCATTTCTTGTAACAGGCACACTCAAGTACGGCAGTTGTCTCACTTCCAGTAATGTCCAAATGTAGACCACATATACAGCATTAATAAGTAAAGAATATGTCGGTGCTATAAGGCCTGGCAATGCTGCGTCTGTACTCTGTGTGGAAAAGGAAGCACCCGTAGATATGAAACCCCAAGTGTACAAAACTTTTTGGATGACTCAAGATTCACTTTATGTTTCTAGTGTGTCCTCTGCTGGGAGAAGGAACAGTAATTAGGGTGTGGGAATGAAAAAACAGTTTCCTTATGAAGAAGAAGAGGGGATGGAGGCAGGAAGCAGAGCGAAATCTTTGTTATGATTTCTGTGTGGGAGAGGAAGCATTTCATCCAATTCTCTCCGGAGGAATCTAAGGTCAGGTTCCTAATGAAATGATTGGATCACCAGCGGTCGTTGCAAGAATAATTACAGAAACAGCAGGTTCCCGCTGAAAGATTTAAAGACAAAGGCACACTGTGTCATTCTCAGCCAAACATGTTGATCTAATAATGGCACTCCTGTTTCAGTTAAAAAATTAACCGTCACTTTGCAAAGAGATAAGATAACATGTCTCATGTGATACGTCCTTCCTTTAGTCACGGAAAAAATACGTTGTTGCCCTTGATGCTTGAATGCAGTCTTTGGTTAAACCATATTCAATTTCAGAAAGAAAGGTGAAGACCTAAAGAGTCACAGTTTAAATAATTAAGACGGTCTGTTGAGAGATTTAATTTGTAAAGCACCCTGGCTCACTGAGTTGAAGAATTCACCAGAACTCAAGCAACAAGGTTGAACATGTCTGGCAATGGAGGAGCGGTTAATGGTTCTTCCCAGCTGAGTCTGTCTTTGATATATTCTGCAGGGTTACCAATAAATGCCCTTTTCAAGATAATTATTACTCCAGTTAGCGTCCTGTCAATTTCACGATTTCGCTCTTCCCTATAATTGCTCTTATATAAATCTCTTCAACCTCTCTCTGCAGCTCTCAGGCCATTTTCTTCCCTCTCTGTTCATCCTTCCATCATATATGTAAATATGATCACACAGGAATATGTTAAGGGCAGTAAGGCTGTTATACTTGGTGATTCAGGGATGTAATCTTCTTCTACTTTTACAGATTGTACAACAAGGCCATGCCAACTCTTTGGCAGTGTTCACAAGTCTATCAGCTTGTAACTCGGTTTGTAACCCAGAATGTCCATGTGGCTTGGCTGCAAGATTTCCTGCCATGGTCCAAATGTCTACTGGAAGCATTTCAGAAGTGGAGCATCTGAAGAAGTCTCTTGTTCTCACTGTTTATTACAACACCATGATTAGGTACCTTTAATATAGTCATACTGGGGCTGTCACTTTTCCCAAAAACCAAGATCAAACCAATTTTAAATGACACGCAATTTGTTCAAATGAATTCTCGAAGCGCCTCGGCTGTCTCACTTGGGTGGCAAGCTAACGTTAGTAGGTGAGTCCGTAGATTTGTCATCAGAGCAGCTCTGTACAAAATACAGCCTTGTCTTTGCTAATAATTTTTTCCATGTATGGTGCAGAACCCATAATACTAATCCACACACTACTTTTCAGATGCTTTGGTGTGTTAAATCCACTCAGGATGGCTTTGCTCGCCAACGTCCTCTGTTTTAGTAGCAAACAATATAGCGTCTTTGCTTAAGCTTAGTTTACTTACAGGTCAAGAGGGCATGCAACAGGTAAAGCTGCTGGTGAACTTTTAGAGCAACCACTGCTGAAACACAAGGCAAACTAACTAAAAAACTTAGAAACTAAATTAACCGGTATCCTGTGCTAACAGTCTGTAAATGAACGGTCTGTTGCGCTCATAGACTGTAGATTTTTAATTCGAACAGTACATTACAGTTTGAAATTTAACTATGTTTATTGTTCTTAATCAAATGTTTGAACATCAATACATCTGCCCACTTCACCATTCTGTTAATAACTGAAAAAATGATCATGTTAGTAGTGCTATTTTACCAATGAACCAATTCTTTGTCCCAACCTCCTTAGTCACTGTTGCTAGATCGGACAAGCATGACAAAAAGAAACAGGCTTCAATGCCGGTTCGGTTTAGTTGGATGCTGCAGTGTTCATTAGATCATTTCTGGACGTCACGTAATATTGTGTAGGCTTTCGGTCTCAAAGAAAATGGGAAAAACCACACATTCTTAGAGACCGAGGATGACAAGACATGTTGCTCCTGCACTGGCTGGTCTGTTCCCTTTTTCCCTTCTGGGGATAAGTAATGGTTTTCAATGATTCAATTTACAGTGCTACCACTAAAACCATACATGATTAAGGTAAAATGATTTCCACTTCATAATTTCACCTGTCGCTCTCTATTAAAAAGTCCTGTGCACACATTGTCTGAAGTATGTATCAGGCCAGGTCTATATGTACACTGATTTTTTTTTATCAACTATACACTCCTGTACAATCTAATGAAATTCAATCTAACTGTCCTCCATGAAGTCTACTCTGGTGTTGCCTATAATGTTCAGTTTTTGTTGACACCATCATTAAGGTGTAACTTCACTTATGTTTTAGCATTGAGGTCATAGTTAGTGATGGTGTTTTTAAAGGTGTTTCTGCCCTCCTTATGTGTGTAAGTAGGGAGGACAAAGAATCAGAAACATCTCGGTGGTGTAGTACAACACCACTGCTAGCAAAGAAAAAGGTTGAATTCATTACACAGCTGTTGTATTAAATTGCAATAGCCTGCACAGGTGTACCTTCGAAAGTGGCCAGTGCATAGTGCACTATATTTACACTCCCCCATTTAATTTGTGTGGCCAAATGTGCTATTTATGCTCAATATAGTACAAAATAATGATGATTCATAAGTGCCCGAAATTTAATGCTCACTACAGCGTAAAGTACTGAGTGTATATTATATATGGAGTAGTTAGGGACTGACAGAGCTGTGCTGCACAGCCATCTTTACTGCAGGTGGAGACATTAATGACCTCATTCACTACCTGAAGACAGAAACCTGCCTCTGTGGTAGGTAATGGTGCTAAACCAAAAGAAATGAGTCTAAAGGTCCATTAGACAAAACCCTGGACAACAAAACGCAGCTTGAAATTAACTAAGTGACAACTGGGTGATTACAATTTATTCTTTTATCTATAGATACCTATTTCTGCAACGACCCATCTACATGTACAGTGTCCATTATATCATCCAACACAAACAAGGCTCTTCCCTTGGTTTTATAATCACACTGTCCTTTCTACATTAGATGGATAAAGCAGGTTGAAGATATGACATTGAGATAGCCATGGTCCATCAAATCCGTCATTGCTAACAGGGCTGTCAGAGCTGAGCTGAATGGCAAATGTGCTACTCAAGCATGGGATCGGTTGTATAGTAGGTACGGGCAGTGAGAGGCAGAGGAGAGGAGACATGCTGGTGCTTTGATGGTACAGCAAAGCCTATTTACTCAGCTGCACTTCTTCATATGTGGAGCTCCACAGAGACAGCAAATTCACACCCTTTTCTGCAGTCAGCATTCCCAAGGCTTTTTGACTTCAGCAGCATTCATAATGAGAGGAAAGATGTGGCAAAAATGTAAAAGAAAAAAGAGGAATCATTAAACTCTCATGCAAAAATAAATGATCTGCTCACACTGTCTCCTAGCTTGACACTCAAATTAACTAACACAGGAGATCACCATGTAAGAGGGCAAATAGAGGTGCTGCATGCCATCTGACAGAAACTGTTTATGTTTTCTGTTTGTGCATTGTCCAAAATATTGCAAGTGATTGAATTCAGAGTATCATTTTTAACAACCACTAATCTAAAGGAAACTGACTTTAAAATTTGCTTTTGGCCAGTCAGGAGAGGAATTCTAAAATGGCCTCAGTCATGCAGCTTCTGATGTAGGAGAAATTTACAGCCTTCATCTCTCTTGAAGCCAATCTCTTTGTGTTTGCGTGATTGACTAAAGCCTGCTCAAAACTTTGAGAACAAAGGCACTTTTACATCTCCTCTACCCCGCACTAGCCAGCACTGATTTACAGCATTCATCTGGGACTCCGCTGAGACTTTGAATACCACTTTAATAACTCGCTGAAATTTTGATTCCTGTGAGCTGCATCTAAGGGCGATTTCCAGATTCCAGTTCAACTAACCTACATGTCTTTCGACTGTGGGCGGAAACAGGAGCACCCAGAGGAGACGAGCTCATGGGGAGAACAAGCAAACGGCACACAGAAAGACCAGCAGATTTTCGCCTTCTTGGCAACTCTGCCAACCACTGAGCTCCTCTGCTGCCCCATCGTGTTGTAAACAGCTGAGTAATTTTTTAAATGTTGCACAAAGTTTGTCTGTATTTGACAAGTTAGCTTCGGTTTCAATTCCCTTTGACCTGCAAGTCTGAGCAGAAGCTCATTAGCAGAGAGGCTGCAGAAATTAGAAAAACATATCCTGTTGTTAAAGGACAGAAAAGAGCAATGGGAAGTTATTCAGCAGGACTACAGCTAATGCTCTATTGCAGAAAATTAAATAAACTCCAGACATTTTACAGACACCAGATAAAATTAGATAAAATACCTCCAGTACCCTCTGGTGATTTAAGACATCATCAAAACTGCTAATTTGCTATTTCAATTAATTAACGAGATTCTAACAGATTACACATGCCCTTTCTGTTCAGAAATGAGATGCATCAAAGGAACTCAGATACTTAAGGTGTGGACATTTCTGGGGCAAACAGTCACTTGTGCAGTGAGTTTAGCTCAACACCATAATTAACCAGACATGATGCAAATAAAGGCCACACAGCTCTTATAAATACTGCCTTCAAATGCATTTAAACCCAAAAGTTTCATGCTGGTATAGTGCCTGGTCCTTATGGTGCCCCAACAGCAATTAATACAATCTCAAATATTCAAAAATTTGCATTATATTGTAAAAATGAGTAACTATCAATAATGAACATACTGTACAGTATCTGTATAAGGAAAAAGTGTAGTCAGTATATGCACATTTTAAATTATTTTATTTCCATTTTGTCCAGTTTGTATTTTTGATATATTTTTATCCTTATTTGTCTCTTAATCACTTTTTTTCCTATTTATTCTCTTGCATCTGACTCTTGAGCTGCTGTAACGTGTGAATTTCCCTGGTGTGGGATTAATATAAGTCTTACTAGTCCTAGCAGATTTTATCTTGTCTTAAATATTTTTTTAAAAATCCAAGAAGTTACATTTTCACCATTATCTGTTGGTATACAAAGAATCAGTGAAACATTACAACAGTGAAATATAAAACCAATCGCTCTATATCAATATTGGTTTTAGTGGTATATTTTTTTTTTCATACCTTCTTGACATTTCACCGAGATATACAGTATATGAAAGTAGTTGTGTGTGGGAGCAGCAAGTTCACTGTGTTCCACAAGCTCTTTCAGCTTAGCTTATAGTTCTCTTAGCTTCCTTATCTCATCTACACCTTCTAAATTAAAGTTTCTCTCGTCCACAGAAATAAGACTAACTGCCTTGTGAACTCATGGTAACACACATCATCAATCTCCACGCAACTAAATAAAACTCACCAGCCTCTCTGTCTCTCTCTGCTGTTACTTTTAATAGCATTAGTCCTGTAAAGTTATCCCCACCCAGTGATTCCCACAAAATTAGAATCTATGTGTGGTGGTAACTGATGACGGAAAAAGAACTTTCAGGGTTTTTTGTATCATCCTGTGTCCCCTCTCAAGATTTAAAGACTTTGGTGGGTCCATGGACACAGAGCAGGCAGACGTCTTCAGGAGTTCTTTCAATCGTGAGTGGCACTTTGAGGAGGTTTGATTTGCGGGATGGATAATTGATCCGTTGACCTGATCACAGCCAATCAGATCAAATCAATAGACTAGAGGAGCGGCTGCTGCAGATACGAGTGAATGCAAACTTTTTGTCCCAGCATAATGAATTATTAAGTTGCGCCTGGTATTCTGCTGCTCTGTCTGTGCTCCGCAAGTGTGGTTCAACACATAACTGAGTGGTATATACAGTGGTGTGAAAAAGTGTTTGCCCCCTTCCTGATTTCTTACTTTTTTGCATGTTTTCCGCACTTAAATGTTTCAGATCATCAAACAAATTTAAACATTAGTCAAAGATAACACAAGTAAACACAAAATGCAGTTTTTAAATGAAGGGTTTTATTAATGAGGAAGAAAAAAATCCAAAGCTACATGGCCCTGTGTGAAAAAGTGTT
>NC_065506.1:38137572-38174173 GCF_006386435.1 Epinephelus moara
GGGGGCAAACACTTTTTCACACAGGGCCATGTAGCTTTGGATTTTTTTCTTCCTCATTAATAAAACCCTTCATTTAAAAACTGCATTTTGTGTTTACTTGTGTTATCTTTGACTAATGTTTAAATTTGTTTGATGATCTGAAACATTTAAGTGTGGAAAACATGCAAAAAAGTAAGAAATCAGGAAGGGGGCAAACACTTTTTCACACCACTGTATATTCCAGCAGCGCTCCTAATGAATGGTCCAGGTCCAAAAATAGAAATAAGTACGTGGTGACAGATGTTGATATTGTCGCGGGCCACCACAAATAATCAAATGTGTGGGAAACTCTGCCACCACTTGCAGTCGCCATCGTTCTCAGCTCAGTTGCCTGTTCCACCAGTAAAGGCTGACCTCTGGGGGCACACATTTGCCATGTCACAGAGAAAAAAGGTGTAATTAATAAAAAATAATGATGGCTGCTGGATTCCATTTAGCTGCTTCAGTTTTGGGGTCCTGGTATACTGTGCATGCTGGCTCACTCTCATAACTTTCTGGGAAATTTGAGTGTATTTGTATACAGAACACCTGTACCATTCCAACTATGGCAGACCAAAATGCCTGCTGTTAAAAAAAGCATATCAGAGCCAACATTCCCACATTCAAATAACTCTTAACTTAACTTAACTCTTATTATAAGTCTTCACTGTCCAGAGGGCAACGTACACTGTCAAAGTTCTTGCAGAAATATTGAATAACCATGAGAACAATCATTATCACCCTTCTTGTAACAGGTAGTTCAAGCCTTACTTAAAAAATAGACCTTTCTCACTGTGGGCATTTCCTCCCAGTGGAGGCACAGGTGTAATTAATAACTTTAATGGTGGCTCTGTTACATTTAGTTGTTCCTGTAAGCTATAGGAAGTGAAGTGGCTGATAGATTGGGTAGTTTTACTGTAAATCAACGGATAAATGGGGGCTCTTTTGACCACCAGTAATTTATCCTTATCTCAAGTTATTGGATGCTACCAAGTGTTCAGACGCGAGGCTACAAAAGAGCCATGAAGAAAAACTGAA
Organism: Epinephelus moara; assembly: GCF_006386435.1. NCBI lineage: Eukaryota > Metazoa > Chordata > Actinopteri > Perciformes > Serranidae > Epinephelus > Epinephelus moara. Next base: position 38,138,629 of record NC_065506.1, read on the forward strand.
GCAAGTGCTGATGAAGCAGGTGCATTGACTGCAGCACAACACTGCTGGGACATCCTCCGAGCTTAATATGTCCAGCCAATCCAATAAAGACTTAACAGGTCTCTGGGGCCAAGGTCGCGCCTCCTACCTTAAAAGAAGGAAAACTTCATTTGCAAGCCTAATCATGTGTGAATGTCAGAGAGGCATAGCAAAGGAGGGTCGTGGAAGGCTAATTTTGTTCAGGGAAGATGAGAGAGCCTCAGAGTCTCCCACTTTTGCAATATTGGAGGGTGTTAAGTTGTAAAGATGGCTATTAAAACAATTAACTAAGACATCCTTTATCCACATTGGGTAGTAAGAGTGGATGGCTCTTATGAGAGTGAAGTAAAATGGCAGCCCAGAGACATTTCACTTCACAAATTTAAGTCACTGAGCGCCTCAATTATCAAACTGGATGGAAAAGAACTCCTTCATAAATTTAATATAATTTTTAGCCTTAATTTTTTTCTTCTGGACCTCTTCTTTCCTGCATTGACAAAATAAAATAAAAATTAAATAATACAGTTGCACAGTTCCGTGCAACACACACTTTTTAGCATGGGAGCAGGGCCAAGGCAAGACTGTGACCGTCCTCGACTGAGCTGTACCGACATCACGGTCAACTGCTCAAACGTACGAGTGTTTAGTAATTTTGTAGCTCCTACATAATGCAGGAGTCACTGACGTTTGGAGACGTTTACCCCTCTGTTCCTGTTTTAAATCTTCATGTGACAGACGGGAGTACTAGTGAAAAGTATCATAATGGTCTTAATCTACTTGCTTTGTCTTATCAACGGTCAAAAATGCAAAGACATTCTGCTTAATATCATTTAAGACAAAGAAAAGCAGAAAATCTTCACACATGAGAAGCTGAAACCAGAGAATGTTTAGTGTTTGTGCTTGAAAAATGAGGTTTCAAACAATTAATTGACTATCAAAATTGTCGCAGTTTAATTTCCTGCCGATCGATGATCCCACTCGTTTCAGCTCTATGATGAATTCTCTTGATATTAATCAAATAATAAAGCCAAACTCAGCACTTCCTGCAGCTGTTTCCTCATAAAAAAGCCCTCTGGATATCTAAAAATATACTCCTTGCATTCTGTCAGTTTTTGTTCCTGGTGATATTTTGGTCAGATATGATTCAAGCTTATGAATATAACACATCGAATTTATACCTAAATGAGGTAAAGGAAAGTGGTCTTGATAATTAATACCAGACTGAAACAGTGATGTGGGTCTACTTCCTGTGTTTACTTTCAGTTCGACCAAGAGATAAGTGTGTGACGTGATAAATGTAAAACTAAATCTGCCTGCACAGACAGATGTTGTTTCTGCAAGAGTCCATGATTAGTGATCCATGTTTAGCATGACGCGTAGTATATACACGATATATTGTTCCAGCATCGACACTACACAATGTACGCATGCCCAATATTTGCTATACAGGACATGCAATGTAAAATAAGGTAAATTAACTCAAACACATCATGCTACAACTTTTTTGCTGCTTGATACAAAGGAAAAACTTATGTTACTGACCAAGCCTTCCCCTTTGACACAGGTCAAGCGTGTATGTGACATGGTCTGGCAGCGTTTCTTATTGGAAGTGAGACTCTCCTGCATGTGTGTAGAAAAGTACCATAACTGGGCCAGCATATGCTGCAGACACAGTGAAGCACGTGCTTATCTGAAGCTACGGTATTCAGCAGAAGTGTCTACATGAGCTCAAGTTCCAGTAAAGCGACTATAAGAAGAGCCGTGTTTTGTACTTGCTCCACAGAAGAAATAAAGCATCTGTTTAACTCAACATTATCACAATGTCTTACTATCATTCTACACTCTAGCGTTGCCTAGGAGCCAGGCTCAAGCTAATTCAGTTAGCTTAAAGAAACCAAAGGTCTCTAAACTACGGGTCGGAGCCACAAGACTGGAGAGGTAATGTTAATACTAACGTTAATTCAAAAGAGAATTCTGTGTGATAAACAACCAAAGCACGCCCTGCTAGTCGTTGACCTCAACCTGAAAATAAGTAAGGAACAGGAGGGGAGCAACATAAGGAAGCCGCCTTATTTTAGGGTAGGCAACATCTTTAATTTTAATATGACATGTTAGATCACTGACTTTGGCCTGGATTGATAGAAGATATGAATACAGAATACAGTACAATATGAATACAGTGGTATCATGGTGAGACAACCACGGTATTAAACAACCTGATTTTACCCTTCTTCCCCTTAGAAAAGTCTTCATATTAAAACTAAATTTTCAGCTTTTGTTATTTTTATTTTCAATGCAGATGCACTCTCTTACATGACTAATTGTAGAGTGATAAATTATATTGAAATAGAGCTGTTCAAGTCATCTGGTGAAGACTGCTGTATTTTACATATCGCAATGTATATTGCAGAAAAAAACATTGCAATGTAAGTTTTTCCAATATCTTGCAGCCCTGGTAACAATGGCCACGATTTTGAAAATAAGACTAAGGTAGAAAATTACAGAAATTTACATATATAATGAATATAAAGTAGAATTAACTAAAACCAAACCCCCCCAACAAAAAGTCAATTCACTACAGGCGCAAACAGAAACAACTAAGGGCAGAGTAGGCCAACATGCCATTTGTGTAGCTGGTGCCAGGTTAATTTTTTTAACCTTAATTCCAGTTTGAACTGGACATTTTTTAACAAATGAGTGACACATGAAGCCTGTGGTGGAAAAAATAAAGTGAAAAGCATTCAGCTTGTCAGTATAACTGGAGAAGTGTAATCAACTTTGGCTGCACAGAACACAAGCTGAGAGACAACACAGTGGCATCTCTATTCACTGCCACTGAAAAGACACTTGCGAGTCAGACTGCCACAAGAGACGGCTGTGGCTGAGAAGAACGGCACTACATTACTGGCTTGAATGTGTGGCTGAACATTGTGTATGAAGGGGCAGGACTGTGAGGTTCTTGGGTTCGGGTATTGATGCTGTAACGGATAGGACAGAAGGCAAAAGCACAAGCACTCCACACATGATCGTGAGCCAGCCAACCAGAAGATCTTGCTCCCCGTAGAGTGTTACAATTCCTTGGAAAGCCTGTTTGGACCTACCAGCTCTTAATCCTGGCGACACCCACAATACAAAACCAGTGTTAGACACATTTTTTTCTGAAAGACTTGTTCACTAGAAGCCAAAAAGTATGGTGATAATCAGACGGGAGCATAGGTCTATGTCTATTGTCTGCGTGCCTGGGGGCAACTGGGGCCACTGTCTTTTGTTGTAGGGGGGTGGCTGGTATTTAGCATCGAGGAGGGGTATAGAGGAACGTGCCTGGGGGAGGGTTATGGCTCCAAAGTATGCAGACATAAGCTGTCTGCGTGTTGCCTTTCAAGCAGGCCATGGCTGGCTGTACTGTGAGGGTCACGGTGCAACGGTTTACAACAGCAGTGTCCCACAGAGAGTCTGGACTCATCCCACCCCCTCAACCCACTGCCAAAAATGAACACAGAATGTCGGCTTGAAAAACTAACAAAAGCAGCCATTATGATGTGCTTGTTGGGTTGTGAACTTTTGAGTCTTCAGAAATTCAAAGTAGAGTGAAGTTGATGACTTAGACAATTAAAAACAGCATCTTAAAACCTATCAACAAAACAAAAAGGTAGACCTGAATTTATAATGGCATCAGAGTACACAATGTTGAACCTTTTGAATGATTTATGAGAGCTGCAAGGCCGACGTTTTTATTCATGGGATCAGCATCTTTTGTAAATAATCTTGCAATAGACTTTATTGTGTCAGGAGCCGGAGGTTTCTAGGTCTTTCCTATGTTCTTCTGGTTCCCTTGTTCTTTCGTTTGTGGGATATGTGACATATGGGGCACAGGTTGTTGTCAATTATTGAGAAATACACCTACAGCTGATTAATTCCCCCACACCTATACACATCTGTGAAATGGATGGAGCAGTTTCTATTTAAGCTCAATGTTGTAAATAATGGTGTTGATAACTCTTGACGATGGTTCAGGAGGACCGAAATGTTAGTGTTACTAAAAAATTGTGACGCTGAGCAAGAGCAGTGTGCAGGATTTTCTGTTCAAATGCCTGAATTTGTGAAATCTGTAAAGTCAGTGTGCCAAATGCAATGTTTGTAATCGTAGAGCAATTGTGTCCTAAAGCCCAGTTGAGAACAAAGATTCTAGACAAGACGATTTGCAACAACTACATCACAGGAAACAACTACTTGCAATGCGCTGGTTTACACCAACGTGACTATACGATAAAGTTTATTGTATAGTCGTATAGTTATTTATTTATAACAATGGCTTCAAGTACTTCTGTTCTGATTTCCAGCTTTTCAGGCTGAATGTAATTTGTATCTACTTTAAATATGAATAATAACAGTAATAAAGAGATACGTGCTGCAAGAGTTGAATTTCTAGTTGTGATAAAACAGCAAAAACATTAGGTGATGAACGTCAGATGGATTGCATTCATGATACCTCACAATAATTTAAATAACCATGCCCATTAATCAGTCAGTGAGAAGGCTACTTAGAAACATAATGATATTTCTATGGTAAGATATGCGTGTGTGAGATGAGCACATACAGCAAGCAGAAGCAGCGACCCACCATCCCACTGACACACTGTAAGGACAGAGACTGACATATGTGACAACAGCCGCAAGGATGTAAATGACAGGGACTCTGCTGCAGCAAGAGAACACACAGTCTGTGGACATCTTGTAACTGACTCAACCGGCGGACTCTGCCACAAGCCAATTGGCTGCTGAAACAGATGATGAACCTTAAGTTCTAAAACCAGCTGCATGGCACCATCAGCTACCTTGAGACAAGCTCAGACTGGCCAGTTCACACCAAGCAACCTTCTCTCCAAAGCTCCAAAACAGTTTTGTCTCGTCGAGAATCTCTCCTCTGAACTGGGCTTAAACTAATGGCAATCTTGCAATGGTTGACAATATTTCTAAACCATCATCAAGCTATTACTTGCTAGAGAAAAAATAACTATCTTTAAACCCTGTGACGCACGAACACAGGGTGTGCACTATATTATGGACACCTGCAATCCAATGCCAGGACCAGACTGCATGCTATCAGCCACATAATCACCTGTCGTGACAGATATGGAGAGTTGTTGGTTACAAATAACGAGCACTGGGAGCCCTTTTGAATCATATGTGATCATTTGAGAAAGCACAAATATAGTGAATACTGGTCCTGGCATAATAAAATAGAAACATCACCTAACAAAAATACTTCATAAAGTTTAGAATAATGAATTCTTATGAGATCAATCATGAACTTCACAGAGAAGACAAATGATCCTCCACCAGCTTGCTCATTAACACCAATATTAGATAGCTAGTTACCAGATGCACTGTAACAATCATGTGCTTCAAGAGGTTTAGGCCTTATGCATGCAGCCAAGACAGAGCAACCCTTTGTCCATTAGCCTATTATTAAGCATACCTGGCTTCTCACTGCATTAGAGACAAAAAATCTCAGCATGAGCAAGCTGAAGCAGCTCCAGCAGAGAGGCAGACAGAAAATGACTGCTGGCATTCTGTAGGAGAGGCATCAACGACATTGAATAAAGATGGTATAACAGCTTGGCATCAGCAACTTCCACTTCACAGTAGCTCTTAAATATTCTTTAAAATAGGTGCTAATGGAAAATTAAGTAACAAATACGAGGCAGCTTTCTTCTTTTCTTTGTCACTTCAGGTGCCTTTGTGTTGGGCATCTCATGTCTGTTTTTCCAAAAGGAGCAGTTTCTGGTGTGCAGACTTGTTTTTGTATTTTTGTATTTGTTCTTCTGTCCAGCACCCAGTATTTATCATTTTTGGATGTGCGTGCTGTTTTTTTGAGTCTTCAGTTTGTGCCTTTGTGTTGGGAACCTTCAAGACATTTAAGATTTGTATAAGGGCAGCACAGTACAATGTTTTGTTAATTGTCATCGGGATGTCAACTTGCAGGATGAACACACCGAAAAAAAAACTGCAATATTGTAATCTGGATATTGCAGCAATGGATTAATTATATTCTGTCTGCAGGCACTATTTTATCTTATACACGCCATGCTGTTAACTCTGGCTAATCAGAGAGAGCCCTCACCATTAGGTAGTGTCCGAAACTTTTTCTTATTTTGTTTGTTTGTTTGTTTTGTGTGTGTGTGCATGTGTCCTTTTGTATCATTCCGTTTCCTCTCTAAATTCAAAGGTGTTTACGGGTCTCTGAACACAGTGCAGGTGGAACTCTTCATGAGTTATTCTTTTCCTCAGCAGCAGTAACTTGTGGAGTTTGAGTTTCAGGGTTTATAACTGATCAGATCAAATCGATGTATGAGAGGAGCAGCTGCTGCAGAGGCAGGTGAAAGCAAACTTTTAGACCCAGCACTTTCAATGTGCCTGCTTTTTGTTGCTCTGTCTGTGCCCAGAGTACAGTCTGCGCTCAGAGAGTGTGCTGCAATGAATACCTTTATGTTCCAACAGTGCTCCTAATGAACGGCCCAGTTTAAAAAAAAAAAAAAATCAATATGAGGCGCCAGACGTTGATATGGTGGCTGGCTGTCACAAATAAATGAATGTATAGAAAACCCTGTCTCAAACATTTGATCATTCTCAAGTCATCTGGTAAAAAACATGACATCACTTGAAGAATCTTTGTTGCAGCTGCAAACATCCTGCAGATCTGGGAAACTCCCTGCACAGATCATAAGGAGGACTGAAGAGTCCCAGATGGATCAGACCCCTCCTAAAAAACATCTGCACAAAGGTCCCAAGTGTTAAGTAGATATAAAACTGGCCTGTTTAATCATTATCCAACATCTACACAGCATGCAATTCAAGTGAATCACAGCAATAAAGGGTCTCAAAGGACCAACGTATACAAGACAGCGGGTCTGACTGCTTTCATGGTAGATAGTGGGATGTGAGGAGCAGGGGGAAAATTTAAAGAGGATTTTTGGTCAACTTCAGCAAAAAAGGAGCATCAAAAGAAGGGCTGCGCGATTAATTTTTAGAAGATCACAATCTTGATATAGGCACATACACAATCATGAGTGAGAGTGGTTCTGCCATAGTTGCTTCGGAGAGTTGCATACTTACAAAGAGTGCTCATAATTTGTCCTTGCTTTTCTACTGTGCACTTACAGTACTGTAAATGTAAGATTGCTCTTCGATATTCATAGTCTTCCCTGTAGTTATATGGCTGAGTGTGAAGAGCATCTAGGCAAGCAGATGTACAGGGCTGGACCACAGACTGCATAATAAAGATGGACAACATGCCAGCTCCACATATGTGAAGCCAAAAGATCTTGTGGCAGGCTGCATTACAGGTCACAGAGCCCGCCCCCTCCATGTTATCACACCGGACATGAGCCAAACTTAAAAAACTCAAAGTACATGTCAAATAATTTTTTCCCAGACAGTGTCTGTCATTTAAGGTCGTTCTTATCATGCTGCTGAATGTTCAAGAGTTTGTTTTTCTGATAAGTTTGGTTTTAAGTTCTTTGATGCTATAAAAATAGGGGGCTTGACATCATGATTGACAGCTATGCGTGCCAATCGAATTGCTTCTAATAAATGGCGCTGCTCACGATTGGTCGCATGGGTATTGGGGTAGGAACTCAAAACACCCAGAGGTTGCTACTATGCAGGCTCTGGCTCCAAATGACGTCACCAGCGCAAGATGGCAGTGGCTGCATCCAGGATATTTTGGCTTCATTTTTGAACAGTGGGGGTAAGTGGAGACGCATCATCCATCTTTATATACATTTTATGAGCTGAACTGTTTGCTAACGAGCTAGCTGGCAGCCAAGCCCTATCAATAAGTGAAGTATTATCAACTAGGCAGCCAAAAGTTTACAGATTACAGAAATAGAATACTTAAAGCAGTGGTAAAAGGGTGTAAATATCACTGAATGGGAGGTAAACTGGCCGAATAGAAAGTATACTAGCTCTACAAGTAAAAAGTAGTCATGTTTAAAATGTAATTGGCCGCGGAGAGCACACAAGAAATGCAGTAGTGCTACTAGAATTCATTTGTTTTTGTTACAGAAGAAAATAAATGCTTTCCCTGAGAATTGTGATCTCAGTAAGTACAAAAATAGTTGTGATTTACATTTTATTTAGAATCGTGCAGACTTAATTATCAGTAGCGTTGCCATCTGCCAGCTTGGTCACAAACAACACACATCTAAAAATCTCTCTTCTGCCACTCAGTGTGGACAATATGGATCAAGGTTTCTGTTCAGAACATGCGATTTACATCACAACAGTACTATACTGTATCAGGACATATGGTTTAGTGGGCATTTTCTGAGAATTCAGTAGAGGAAACGATAGAATAGCCAGAGGGGAATGTCTGTTTTTAGCTAATCCTGTGAACGAGGTACCTGACAAATCAAAGTACTTCATCACACTGATGCAAAAATCCCTAAACCCAGTATTCCAATAAAGCAGTCCTCCTTGCTGATTTACAAAACTGCCCACAGTGGCCTAATACAAAGATATTAAACAGATCCTAATACACAGATATTAAAGGGGATAGCTATTGTGCTAGAAACATTCTAATAAAATCTGTACTGGCCAAAAAAAAATCTCCATTGTCTCATGATACGGTGTTTTTGCCCAACGCTTTCTGCCACCTAAACATTTTGGTAAACCTCTCTTAGCACATCATTACCAAACTGGAGCAAAGACAAAGTGAGTAAGTTTTAGTTGTGATTATTTAGTCAGTGTGGGGCAGCATATATAAGCGTACAGATTTTAAAACGTCACAGACATAGCACACTTAGAATGGAACTATCGACTTAAGACTGAATGCTGAGAACACCACAGAACAATAAAAATAAATATAATGTTTGATATTTAAATGTCTCCAGCTAATATTACTTGGCAGCATTATATCTTTTTGAGCTGCTGGTAGAAAACAGATGGGAAAGCCTCAAAAGTGTGAGAAAAGAGTCAGCCTCACGCAGACCTTTTCTTTAAAGCTTAATTAAGATGATAAACACACTCCAAAAAAAAGGTCTTGTAAACACAGATGAAAATAAATGTTAGATTTGCTTTGCTTGATCAGAAGATGAAAAAAAGCTCCACCATCAACGATGTTTAATTAGTTGATTATAACAGACCACAGATTTCTTTGCTTCAACCAAAGGGGTGGAACTGTTACTGAAAGTAACATTTGAGTATAAGGCAGTCAAGGCAGCAGAAAATTGTTTGGGAGTCATTACATCGCAAATACAGTGACATTTTAGTGCTATACTGGTTGGAGGAAACATCCATTGCCAGAAGAAGTAATGGTAAAGGCAAAGGAGTAACGTTACCCACCACACAATAAGGATGAGATCACAAAAGGTATGTAGACCTAGCTATAATTTTTTGACTTGACAAATTGTGACTGAAACCCTGTTTCCACCGAGCACTGTGATACAGTACAGTTTAGTTCGGTATACTTTTTTTTACGTTTCTACTATGAAAAGTTGTGGATGGTACCAATGGAACTGTTCCGTACCGTCCCCATTTTTGGTCCCCCCTCTGTTGGGGTACCTAGCACACAGATCTGGTACTAAAAGGTGGAGCTGTGAACACTGCAGTCTGATTGGTCAAAAGAGGACGGTCACTCTGTTGTGGCTGGTTTTGAGGCTCATGTAACCACTGTTCATACTGTGGAGAGTTTTACTAGTAAATTGTAACTATAAAATGAAAGCATGTTTTGCTGCCTCCTGTGGACAATAAACGAGGCACACACTTCCATCTGTGTCACCGCTAATGAGGAAATACAATACAACCCCGCCCACATCTAAGAGTACTGTTTGCGGTGGAAACGCGGAAGCCAAGGTACCACATCTGAAGGGTTACTTTTGGTTCCAAAGGTACCATACCGAAAGTGTTTGGTGGAAACAGGGCTAAAGATCTCAATTTTTGTGGTTCCAAAACAAGTAGTGTGGACCCAAACGCAGCAATAGTTATGTGTTTTAAAATTAAAATAGTTTGGATGTAGCCTTGGTAGTCACAGGTTTATAAACTGCCACACAGTTACCAATGCTTCAGACATTCAAGCTCCAGACTGTAACGCACTCATTATAATCAGGCCGAGACTTGAATCTTTCTGCTGCTGATTCTTGTTGGGACAAGACATGTTTACTTGGTAAAAGCTTAGGCATAACAGTATAATAATATGTAATGATATTCTTCTACAGGCAAGTGCCTAATTCAGAGAGCAGCTGAGAGAGTAATGGTCTCTGATTTAAGGCTATTAATTACAACAGTGCACAACAAAAGACCGGGCATGCTAGAAGCTGCATATCTGGTTTCTACTTTGCTCCCACTCTGCAGTAAAAGTGCCACAGAAAAAGAATGAAAATCAGTAAAGTTCAATATGAAACACTGTTAGCATTTGACAGCTTTCTGCCCTGTGCTCCTCCATTTTTTAAATGGACCATGCATTTGAAACAAGACGAGACAACTTCAGCCACAAGGACACTTGACTGTCTCATGCAGTGTGGTGAAATGTGCTGATTAAGGGCACTCATCAGAGAAGAGACTGAAATGGCTTTGGAAGGACATACATCAACAATAAATCAAAGCACGGCGACATAAAACTGCACTCTGCCAAATTCAGCAGATAGCACTAGATAGAGCCCCGTGTTTAATATTTGCGGGAGATGACAAACTGAATGGGGAAATATGGGTTTAAAACTACAAGTGTGACATGTGTAATACCACAGAACCACAGGGATTTGGTGAAATTGTGCGAGAAGACTCCGCCAAACAAAACAGCAACATGCTCAGAGATCAGAGCCGCTTCTATCGGGCAGCGTGACTATGGAACCAAAGAGTTCTGGGGACTCTCTGAGAGAAACTGCCCAGTGGGAAGCTCCCCTGTGAACTACGTACCTTCAAGGGCTTTTTTCTGTCTGCATTCATACTGCGAACAGGAACGTTAAAGTGAGGTACTGTAAGCCAGCCAGCAGTTGTTATAGCAACGTCATTTTTGCTTAGACGAGTCAAAGTCATGCTGTATTTACACCACCACACATATGCTCAGTGAGGCCTGGACTTCACCGTCCGTTCACTTTCGTTACAAGCTGTTGTTTGTGTTCTCTGATGTTTACACTTCTTAAGTGCCTGACACACCAAGCCAAAGGTCAGCCATCAGTCAGTGTTGGGCAGCCAGTGAGTGTCTGCTGCCCTTGCCTTTGCGACATGTCCCACACCACTGGCCCTCGTCAGCCCTAGGTGGCTTTTTCTCAGCCGATTCAGCATGTGGAATCAGCATTGTAGATGGCAGAGCCTGTCGGTAAATTAAATCATTCGGATTGGCTGTTCAGCTCATTGCACGAGAAGAGAATTGGCAGTGAGGAAAGTAAACAAAAGCTGAAGTCAAGAGGGAGTGAGATCAAAACAAAGTTTTTTAAGATGAGATTATTTTTCTTTAGTCATCGAGCTCTTTAGCAGAAACGTTTTGTGAAGGTTTGTGTTATTGTTCACTGGCACACAGTCAATACAGTTCTTTCAACATTGGATTGTGTCGTTAATGTGCTAATTGGCTAACTAGCATCATGACGATCTTCCAGTTTCTGTTTGTGAATGACGAATACAGACTAAAACCGGCCGCTGGTATGGAGAGTTATTCCTCTCACACCGGCACAGAACATACATGCTGGTTGGCTGTCGGCTGTAGTCTTTGCGGTGTGTTCGTGTGCAACTCTTTGGCTGAGACACGGCAACATGAGACAATGCAGCAGTCAGTATTTGTCGCTGCTATTTCTTTAAAGCCGGTTTGGTGTGTCTGGGCCTTAACGGATTCTTAAAAATGGCAGTTGTGGTGCTGCATCGTCTGTGTTTGACTAATCAACATACACTTATGTCTGGACAAATCAACGTACACTTAGTTCTCTCATGGTTCCCCTTGTACTGGGAGAGTACATACTGTGAAATAGGAGCTAAACCAGTCCCTGAACACTACAGTTGTTCCTAATTCTTGCAGTGCAGACAAAAACAAAAAGAGAGGTTCTTAGAAGTAGGTTGCTAGAGCTCTGGTCTGAAAACACCCATGTCAGTGTCCATAAATTGAAATACCGTGTGTCTTAACACAAACATAAAAATGTATCAGATTAAGCAGTGAAATCACTATACAATAAAGTATATAGAACATAACTGTAGTGTGAAAGTGATTTTAAAAAAACATCATGCTGCATGCTGTTTTCTGCTGGAGGAGTAACTTTTCAAAAGGTACATATTGCACCACAGCAGGAAATGGCCTTAATACATCTAAGAGGGGCGTATAGAGCTGTTGATCAATACCAGTGACTAAAGGTTTACTTTGCCAGGTGCTGAGATTTATGGATTTTCAAAGCTCTTTGTTTGGGTCTAAATTGGTTGCTGGTATTTCAAGTTTCTTTCCGAATCTTCTCTCTTACTAATAAAGCATTATAACGTACTATTGATTCCACAGTGTTCACCTATACAATATTTCACAGAGTGATATAGTGTGTTCTGTCTTTTCTAGGCATTTCCATCAACTCTGTGCTCTGATTAGCTGACTGCCCAATTAGCAAGCTGCCAACTTCTGCCAGTGTTATTGCAATCTGCCACCACTCAAAAATAGTACAAATGCACACTCTGTGGAACAAGGTTTTGTTTGTAAGTCTGGACACCCTGCCTAACTCTGAAATCATATACCAAACTATAAAACATACACAAACTTCTTACTCATCTCTCTATGATTTGTCACTAATTCTGTTTCACCTGTTCCCACCAGCCAGCTGACACAACCTGGTGCACCAGTTAGTTTTAAGCAGCTTAGTCAGTAAGTAGTTTAAAGCATTAATTCTGCAAAAGCAAGTTTTAAAACACACAAACCAGGAAGCAATGGTGGAATGGTTAAATCAATTAAAACAAAACCAGCACCTCATTCTTATTAGATGAATCTCAAAGGATAACTAACAATTTCTACTGTAAAAAACATTAAAAAAAACCAAAACCAGATAATGAAAAACCTTGGGAAATGATCCAAGGTGATGTTAACATTACCAGAAGGCAGGATATGACCATACACACAATGAAAATGTCACTGTATCTTCATCATATATTTATCCAGATGTAAATACAAACAAACATATTAATGTGCTTTCAGTATTTTTGAAATAAAGGTGCAAGAGTGTAACTGTCTGCAGAATACAGGTGTGCATTTTATGTGCAGCTCCAGCTATGCAAATATAAGTGAGGAAAGGTATTTATGCAAAAGCACTCATTATTACACACACTGTATAGCATGTAAAATGGGAACAAGACAACTGAATCCAAACAGGAACTGCTCATTTACATTGTTGGCACAGTTCGCAGTGACACAATTCATCAATGACTTTGATCATTGAGTCTCTGTCTACATGTATGTGTGGCAGCTTGCAGAAAATATCTGAAGAAGAAATATGAAGAGCAATATTCAACATAAATGCATTCCTTATTTATACCATGAAAACAAATGCTCCTCACTTTTGGGCCTCTGAAATGTGAGTGTCTTCCACTTCACTTTCCACTAGGGGAAATACTACTTTGCATCCGTTTCACTCCATTGCCTTTCTGGTTCATGTGTAAATTCAGAGTATCAAACGGAAACAGACAGCGCCCAACGGCAAGTTTTAGAAACGGTAGCCCAGCTGGCTGCCAGGGATCAACATTGTTTGCCATAGTTGACAGAGTGGTGGCCATGATATCATAGATTACACGTGGAGCAGTAACATTCATGGACAATTCCACCTCATATTTCAGTTTAACCCTTTACTAAGGCTCATGAAATCTTAGTAGCATTTTCTAGAGTTTCAACTAGGACTGCAATTAACGACTATTTTCATTGACGATTAATCTATCTATTTATTTCTCATTTAATTGATTATTCTTTGGTCTAAAAATGTCAGAAAACGGTAAAAAAAAATGTCAATCAGTGTTTTCCAAAAGCCAAGATGACAGTCTCAAATGTTTTCTCCACAACCTAAAGATATTTACTATCATAGACGTGTAAAGAAACCCCAAAATAATACACATCCAAGAAGCCTGAATCCTAGAGCTTGGTCCTTTTTTCTTTAAAACTACTCAAACCAATCAATCTAGTATCAAATTAACCAGCAAGTGTATTTAAAAGTTGACAACTAATCAATTAATCAGCTCTCCTTTCAACCACATCTCAGTCTTCCTCAATATTGACAAGGTCAGGAAAGAACGTCCATACTCAAGTTAGTATCCCGAAGTTAAGGGTAGATTTAGCTATGAGAAATTATTCCCTTCTGCAAAATCCTTTTTGATGTTTTGATGTGGTGGTATACACAGAAAGTGTTAGTAAAGATGATTTTTTCTTTTTCAGAATTCAGTAAGTGCTTTTGAACACTTGTGCCAAGATTGTCTGACTTGCCATGTTCATACTCTCAAGTGTGCTGCCCGCTGTCCACACTCATACAACTATCTGCCTTTGATTTTCTCAGCTGCCTTCTGCTTTATTTGCTCTGCTTTGCTTCTTAAGTCTTTGCTTCTCTTTCATTTGGGTGGAGCAGCCTCAGCATTGATACGACTCTGATTACTGCTGACCTCACACATACATGGAGAATCAGTATATCTGACAGAGTAAATAAGTAACAATGATTAACATTGATTTTTTAAAAGTTTTTCAACACACAAAAAGTGGATGTTTACAGCATCAACCAGAGTAAATGAAATGCTTGATGTGGTCCAAATTTGGCAGCGATTAGTCTTGACCCCTGCCAGACTATTACATGCTAAAATAAACTCGGTGACTAAACAATAATCCAGCTGGGTTAATGAGGTTGGGCGCACACTGATTATGAAAGCAACACAGCTCAGATATGTAGTCAGACAATGGCAAATACATTACAATTTCCATAATCAGAGTATTACCTTAACTCAACTTCTTATAGTCCAGTTATTATTGTGTATATGCAGGTACTGAGGTGTGTGTGAGCGAAGTAGGAGGCATGTGATAAGTCAAACACTGAAACATGTTTCAGCTGGCTCTTGAGCACAATGTGAAGCATTTCAGGTATTTGATAGTCCGCCGCTGTGATAAAAAAAATACTCAGAATAGCCTTTGGTGTAGTTTGACATATGAAATCCAAATCAAGGCAGTTTGCAGAAAGTACCTCATGTACAATATTCATCATAACAATTTGAAACTTGACTTCCCTAAACCAGCCATAAAAGCCAATCTGCTCACTTCTTTCATTTTACGGGCTATTTGATAGCATAGTCATGGGGTTATTTGTTGTGTTGAGGACACACGAGGAACCCAGGACACTCTTTAATACCGTCTCTTGAGAGGAAAAATCACAGATTCAGAGAGCCTATACTTAGCAAGGTGTAAACCAACGGAGACATAAGCACTGCAAGTCAAAATAAAAACATGTCTTACAACTCCCCTTACATATACTGTGCTCATTTACATTACAAAGCGAAACCGTGACGAGTTGATTTTTCAAGTGTAAATGTCTCGCTCAGTACATATTTTGGCCACAACATAAAACAACAACCGAGGCATCGGTATCAGAAATGTCTGCATATTTATGTTTATAAATATTGCTATCACCTGACATTTTGTTGTAAGCTTTTTTTTTAACTCTCAAATTACCATATCTATATCATCCTAAAACAATCCAACATTATTCAGGCTTTAAATAAGACTTCCTGTATCTATCTAGACAATGTTAACACATGGCACATGTTCAAATAATTTCCTCTCTTCGAAAGTACAGTTATATAATTTTTGCGAAACAGCCGAGCTAAACTGCTTATTACCCAGTTGCGGCTTTTACCTCTCACCCCCTTGGTGCCTTTCTGAACATATGAGATCAATAGACTGACACAATCAAGGTGCACCACTGAACGCCACAAGAGATCCTCCCTTCCACTGGCTTCCAGTATGTACAAAGCCTTCCAAACAGCTGGACACTGACTCCAACAAGAAGGGATTATTATCACATGCCTCAAACTTAATTCACTGTTTCCATCCTATTCTAACTATTTTCATACAGCTCCATTTTCTCTTTATTTTTAATTATACTGTACCATTACACCTCTCTGTGCACTTTATCCATTGCTTGTAATTTGGAACGCTGTAACCAACACCCATACCCTTTTGGTATA
Organism: Epinephelus moara; assembly: GCF_006386435.1. NCBI lineage: Eukaryota > Metazoa > Chordata > Actinopteri > Perciformes > Serranidae > Epinephelus > Epinephelus moara. The sequence goes on from NC_065506.1 coordinate 38,154,817, forward strand.
TTTATGTACATTTTATTTAACTATGTATGTGCATACATTTTAAACAAAGTGCATGCTTTTTTTAACCATGTATATCAAGCATCATGCGCACAAACACACACTGAATGTCAGTATCCTGAAAATAGCCAAATGCCAACTACAGCTGCTCTTAAACAATGCACACTGTTAACAGCTGTGAAGTTACCAAAACATAAAGGGATTACAGACCATGGATACTCAACGTGCTTTGCCTGGGGCCACTTTTGCAGAATGACAGAAAAGCCAACCTGTTTTCAACCTGTCTCGACGTTCGCTGTCCTTACTCATCTTTGCTAATAGGCAAATTGAGTCACAGCAGCCCCGTGCAGGTCAGGTGTATGCAGAGGCATTTCGAGGATTTCAGAATATTTGGGCTAAGTCTGGACCTCTGTTGGGGGGTGTGGAGGGGATCCGTATCTAGCACTTTTTTTCAAATAAACAAGCTCTATTTTGATGCTTATTTTGCACTCTGTCCTCATTGACATTAAAAGTACAGAAAAAAATTCCAGTGTGAATCAATTTATTTTCATTGTAAATTAGTAGGGATGCACGATGTTGGATTTTTTGCTGATATCTCATATGCTAATATGTAACAACCCATTTGACCGTTAACCATTACCAATATGTCAATTTTTCCCTATCTAAAGTTAAAGATCATCAACTCTCTTCTGTAGTGAAATAAACATCATATTGTGCATGCTGACTCTTATCGTGATGGCCCATCAGCAGATGGAGACATGAATTACAATACTTTTTAATGTATACAATATTCATTAATTGTGCAAATTAAGAAAAGGCACAATGGCCGATTCTGATATTTCATTTTAAAGCCAATATCAGCCGATACTGATAACGTACCAAAATTATCGTGCATCCCTATAAATTGGAAAATACTCAATGGGCCACCCAGCACCCTGACCCCATTGGCTGTAAATTGAGTATCACTAGGTTAAGATTGTAAAGCACTAGTATGGATAGACAATTCAAGATGTGCATTCAGGGACCACTAACAAGTAAATTTAGTGTCACTGCATATCTGATTGCTGGATTCTCAGAAGCACAGCTGCACAGAAGTGGTCTTATACCTCCAGTCTGTAATAACAGGACAGCTACAGTGATGCGTGGCGCTTGTAGGTGTGGATAGGGAAGAGATCTTTGAGGATGGAGAAGTTACTGCACATAAGACAGACACTATCCCTCAGACAGGAGGAGCACCAGAGTAAACTAACAATTAAAAGTAGTTATTGTGCTGCAACGGCTCGCGAGTCAAAACACATCTTAACTGGAAAGTAACAACAAAACTGCCGTTAAAAACCTGAGGTGACTGAACGTTAGCTAACCGGTGGCACAAGTTAAGTTTGGTCCATTCACAAAAAAAAAAAACCTGTCATGGCTTCCTGGCTCAGACACCTCACAACAACCTCTCCAACAGGACAACAATGTAAACCGCTGGTATATTTTGGTGTTGAGCTGACAGAAGACCTAGCCAGCTAGCTAGTGAGCCAGCCAACAGCTACTTTATACTAAGCAGATGTATCGTTAGCATACAAGCTAACAGGGGTATTGCATTCCAGAGACAGAGTCAACACTGAGCTTTGAAGTTCATGTATTCCCCCTCCGGTTCCGTTAACGCCACCCGACAAGCCGAGGCTCGTATTGGAGACTTTTAACGCTTGAGTGTGTCACGAGGGAGATGTGACAGGAGAGGAAGCGAGGACTGGTGGCATTTAAATGTTGCTTCGCTGATGTGAAACTGAACTGTGGAAATATCAGCTAGCACTGCATACGAGTGTCTGGACAGAGGGAGCCAACAAGACGTAACGTTAGCAGTCTTACCTGCGGGATTAAAGGTGTCCTAAAGAGCCGGAGTTTGTTCCGGGGACATCAGAAGTAGTTGTTTTCGGTTGGTCGGGTAGTTTAAAAGACTCCTGTTTAACCTCAGGCTGAATCACGGTTCAACCACAGAGACTGACTGACCGTACTGCCTCCCAGCCACAACAGCGACTGACTACAGCTCAGGATCTGCTTCTCACTGGGAAGGATCTGCGGTATCGCGATACAGGACGAGAACTCGGAGATATCCAAGAACCAATCCAATTAGCCGGCTGGAGTCAAGCATTTGTTTTGCTGGTGGTCTGTGTAAAACAACATAAAATAAATAAATAAAATAAAATCAAAATTAAAATAAATAAATAAATAAAACAAAATATAAAATAAATATAAATGAATCAAATAAATAGAATTATACAAAACAAAATAAAAACCTAATAACAAAATTAAATAGATATAAATGAATCAAATAAATAAAATAAAACAAAACAAAATATAATAATCACGTTGATAAAATAAAAGTAAAGATAATCACTTGTCTTTTGTGTAAAATCATATTAACCTGTGTTGATATGTTGAGCTGCATTAATGTATATTAGTCAAGAGCATAATCACTACAACCTGCACATACTTAGGGATCACAGGAGTGTTGAGCTTCAGGATCTGTTGTAAATCTGAGCGGCATATTCGAAAGATGACTTTCCAGTGTCAGTATTAACAGTTGCAACCTGTATCTGAAGTCACTATATCTTGGGCTTGATCAATTACAGATCCTCAGGTGAGAAATTAGGATTATATGAGATTACATAAGAACTGTATCCGTTTAAGTACATGAAAATGCATTTCATGTACTTAAACCCCTTTAATGTCATATCAAAATTATACTGTTGTGTTAAGATTAAATAATGTGGAAGATATGAAACTAAAACTGATTATTTGAGTTGAGTTGAGTTGAATCTTAATGAAACAGGTTGTATAGACTGGACTGACTGTACGAACAGACTGTAAGAACAGACACACTTAGCCCCAGGTGGCATATAGAGATTAACTGGGAAGATAGATGATGCTTTAATTTCATAACATCTAAGAAAGACTAAAATTAATGAAGTGCTAAAAAAGTAGCATTTAATTAGTAAATCAAAACAATCCTGTTTCCTAAACGAGTCATTCGTCCTCTAATGGCACCTGGGGAGGAGTCATATATGTTACCCAGCACTCTGATATCATTTCATGTTCTGCCTTCTGTCTCTCAGCGTAATGCATTATTCACTTTGCTCAGTCCAAGCTTTGCTCATTGTATCACTCCAGTCGGAGAGAGACACTTGATTCTCGCATGGCGACAAAGCGTCTACCTTTGGTGATAAACCAAGAGCATTAATGACACCACGCTGCATAATTATTAATCCTGCAATGGGAGACGATACCTGTGGCAGAAATAATAAGATTGAAAACAATGTTGTCAGGTTCCAGCTTTGCTTATTTTTGTTTCAGTGGGAAACAATTATGAGGACCTTTGATCAATGTCGCCACCATCACACTGACCTTTTCTTTTCAAAATGACTATTGTTGCAAAACTAGTGGCAATATAAAGTAGATTGATCCCGGCTTCCAACATTCGTCTGGTCCCCAGGTGATGTGGGAGTTTGATTCCTGTCTTACAGTGCATTTCATCCCCTCCCCTTTCCATCCTGAATTTGGTGATGAGATTCTATGTGGTTCACATGTTTGTGTGGGTTGCTTCACAATTATTTGTTTTCTCCTTCCACAGACTACATATATTCTTTTGCATGCTTATCTTTGTTCAGCTTTGTTGTGCTTGTTTTAGCTCCATGTCTTTGTGTATCTTCCTGTATATTTGTTCTTGGCACTGTGTGTAAGAACACTGAGAGCCAATGGAAACTAGAGTCAAACACACTCAGCCAGGGGCGTCGGTGGCTTAGTGGTAGAGCAGGCGCCCCATGTACAAGGCTGTTGCCACAGCAGACCCGGGTTCGAGTCCAGCCTGTGGCCCTTTGCTGCATGTCATCCCCTCTCTCTCTCTCCCCCTTTCACACTTAACTGTCCTGTCCATTAAAGGCAAAAAATGCCCAAAAAATATCTTTAAAAAAAACAAAAAACACACTCGGCCAATCAGGCTGATTCTGATTCTTATTGTGATGTCAGAGAGTCGCCTGGAGTATAATTCATCCTTGGTTATGATTTTAAATGTGAAATCGGCCTTGAGAAAGAAGGCTCCTATTCTCATGTGTTCTTTCTGAAAAAATGTTGTGCCTTACAGATCACCGTTTGTTTGGACTTTGCTTCTTCTGAAAAGGTTTTGGTTGTTTGAAATGATTAAGATCAGAAATCTAAAACCATCAACTATAGTTGGAGGAAGTGAAAGCTATGATCAGAATAGTTACTCTTCTGACTCTTCTACAGTGAATTGTAGAGCTAAAACAAACTTTCCCCAAAATTTCCCAATTTTCTTGGGACCCCTGTGAACCCTCCCAAGATCCCCTTGAAGTCCCTGGGCACCTGGTTGAGATCCACTGCCTAAAAAAATCTCTTATCATATTCAGAGTATACCTATGATTCAGAGGTTGTCTGAATACGGCTCTCAAGATGGAGGTGGCTGAGCCGGCTAGCAGCTAATGGTGTTCACAGCATGAACAGTGTTAACAGTGCTAACAATGGCAACAGTGTTGACAGAGCTAATGGTGTTAACTCGGGGGAACAAAAGGGTTGGGGCTACGCTTCCTCAATGACCAAAGCCCAATATCAGCAGTAACCAAAGTGCAGTGCATAAACAAAAAGCTAGCCAGTGGTAGTGGTACTGCCATGACAAATGGTACAGATATTTGTGTCCCCCTCAAGATGAACTGTAATGATTTTGGTCATCCCTTAAAGCAGTGGTTCTCAACCATTGGTTGTTAGATATGATTAAGACCAGAATTCTAAAACCATCAGCTATAGTTGAGGTGATAACCTTAGAAGGAGTGAAACCTATGATCAGAGTAATCACTCTTATGACTCTTATACAGTGAATTATATAGCAAAAACAAACTATTCCCCGTTTTTCTGGCGACCCCTTGGAAGTCCCCCAAGATCCCCTGGATGTCCCTTGACACCTGGTTGAGAGCTGCTGCCTTAAAGGCGCTGTATGTAAGAATGTGGCCAAAACGGTTACTGCACTCAAATTCAAAATACTGCTGCGAGTCGTCCCCCCCCCCCTCTACAGATTCGAGGTTGCTGGACAGCGGCACGCTGGAGATTTGTTTGCCCACGGGCGGCTGCCGTGGCAGGGCTGTGTCACCGTGTCCTTGATCTTCAGTTTTCCAGTGGACCGTTCGAGCAAGTCCGGCTTCTCTGCTGCTAACGCTGCTGCCGGGATACAGCTGAGGAGGAGCTGGCTGCTAATGCTATGTACCAGGACACTGCTAATGCTGCTTCCCGTGCTGCTGTGGCTCAGTCGTAACTGTAACTGATGCTGAGACTCTACTGACTGCGTGACTGGTAGACGGCGGTGGGTGGCACGACAGGCCAAAACACATTTGCAGACCATAAAATTTTTTTTTAAATGCGAATATTCTGGCTCTGCTATTGTTGTCGGTGAGATCAGTATGTTATATGAACATTATTCCTTAGTCTCTGTGACATATTAGGATGATTTTGCGACTATTTGCTTTAGATTTCTTACATATAGCTCCTTTAAAAGGCACTATTACTATGATTCATTGGTTGTCTGAACATGGTTCTCAAGATGGAGGTGACTGAGCTGGCAGCTAGCAACTAACAGTGTAAACTGTGCTAACAGTGGCATCATTGTTCAGCTAATATCGTTAACCCTGGAGGAAGCTAAGGGTGGAGGCTACACTTCTGCAATGACGCAAACCCAATATCAGGGGTAACCATATAAGCATGGTGCACGGTCCAACAGCTAGCCAGTGGGATACACAGACGGGACTCACATGCATTAACATGCATTCACGGCTGGACCATCTGCCACAACAAAGAAAAGAGAAGCTCGGATGACAACACACAGAAGTAGCGTGAAAGCCATTACTCCACTATGTCTCTACATAGAAAACAAATGGTTGCTATATTATTGCTCCAAATGTTACGTACAGCTCCTTTAACTTTTCATGTAGCACTATGGAGCCTGGTCTCATTTGGAAGTCGTCAAAAACTGGCGCTTTTCATGTTGTTCACATGTTTGTGTGGGTTGCTTCACAATGGTTTGTTTTCTCCTTCCACAGACTACATGTATGCTTTTGCATGCTTATCTTTGTTCAGCTTTGTTGTGCTTGTCTTAGCGCCATGTCTTTGTGTATCTTCCTGTATATTTGTTCTTGGCACTGTGGGTAAGAACACTGAGAGCCAGTGGAAACTAGAGTCAAACATACTCGGCCAATCAGGCTGATTCTGATTCTTATTGTAATGTCACAGAGTAGCCTGGAGTATAATTCATCCTTGATTATGATTTTGAATGTGGAATCGGCCTTGTGACAGACTGGTGACCGGCCCAGAATCTCCTATGCTTTCTATTCACTGTCTCCCACGCCTCCATGCAACCCTGAAAAAGAATACAGGGAATATATGCACGTTATTGTTAATGATTAAGGCAGAGTGTGCTGCAGTATTCTTGATGGGAATGAGGAAACACTGCTGAAATGTGTTACATAAAGTGCAATTTCAAGCTTTTCTTTGAGCTCTAATGTCTTTTTCATGAGGCTGCATGAGGGTATTTCAGTGAAGACTTAAATAAATGAGATATTCTCCTCCCTTTAGTATATGCTGATTCCAGATCTTATGAAATACTCCATAAGAAAGAATAAAAGAAGATGATATCATCACAGGCAAACTGAACTCAGGGTACAGCATGTATGATGCAATAATGGAACATCTCGCCTTTAAAAACACCGTGTAAGTGCTCTTACACTTTTCACTTCGAGTGTCATATGCCCACGGTTGACTGGTAGTAAGGAAGCTGCAGAGGTCCTTGTCAAGGTTGCTAATTAAAACCAGGTATATACGTATATTCACTGAAGGTTCTTTTCAGAATAGTTTAAGGTCAAATCTACATGTGGACTTTGAGAGAATTCAAGATTTTCTTCTGTGTATGTTTAACGTGCTGCAAAAGAAATGTCTGATATTCAATCACAAAAAATACACCACTGCAAAACTATGAGGAACTAGGAACATTGAGGTGTTACTGAGACCCTGAGTAAGATATTCTCTATGTTGATGAGTATATAGCCATATGACAGGGTGGTTCTAGAGATGTGAATGTTGGTGTCTCAGTCAGTCCACCACTTTGGTCCAGAATGAAATATCTCAACAAATATTTGATGCAGTGACATGAAATTTTGATATTCATGGTGCCCAGTGGATGGATTCTAATGACTTTGGGATGATCCCCTGACTTTTCCTCTAGCTCCACCAGAGGGTCAAATTTTCACTCATTCAGTGGATTATCTTAACATGTACTCCATGAAAAGGCACCACCCTGTTTTCAGACATTCATGGTCCCCAAGCAATGAAAGCTATTGGCTTTGGTGATCCCCTGACTTTCCATCCAACCCTGTCTTACTCCGAAGTCGTCAAAATCCAGTGCTTGGGTGGTGACTTGTGGCATCAGACTCTCACGAAAAATAAACGTCCTTTAACAACGGCATGATAAGCAGCCAGTCGCTGTTATAGTTTTACGGCGCTTGGCAGCGTCAGGTGGAAACACTGTGGGACAAGAACAAAAGTTAAGGCGGTGAAAGTCTGAGAAGAGCAGGTGGGAGTGGTGGTGGATGGGTCCAACAATTGCAGACTTTCACCTGGGAGGCTGATGTTTGTTTCCCGTGATTATGAAGCCAAAAAACCCAACCATATGTGTGTTTGCAGAATGTAACCATGTGTTTGTTGTTGAAGGAAAAGAAACGTCAATTCATGTTGTACTGATGTAGTGCATCTATTCTGAAACAGACAAACATGCAAACTGTATTTCCTGTGAAAACAGAAGTGTATTTTGAAAGAAGACAATGCATGTAACAGGCTTAAATTAACACGGCGTCCCAGAACATCAGCAACCAGCACACCCAGGATACCTTGCACATCATATCTTGAGGTGGAAAGTCCATGACCAAATGTCGATATGTGTCGAGGTCAGAGTGAGAATGTGTTGCACTATCATCAGGTATGTTTTTTAATTTGTCGGGTGACTGACTTTATGACCAAATACCTGCAGAACTAAAGACACTGCCATCAGCCTCAGCCAAACTTTGTGTCCAGTGTTAATTAGTAAATGTGAGCATGCTGACACACTAAACTACGATGGTGCACATGGTAAACATTATACCTTGTAAACATTAGTAATGTTAGTCTTGTCAGTGTGAGCATTTTACAATGCTCACACTGACATTTAACTATGCCATATAAAGCCTTACAGAGCAGCTAGCACTCTGTAGATACTTCGTCTTGCTCCTTAGAGTCAGATAAAAACTCAGTGATGATTATGAAAACGTATCAGGGAGATGGGAGTATATCTGTTTACTGAGGTGTTTGTGTTTCCACAAGCAGAAAAATCCTTAAAGCTAGATTTACCTCACATTCTATTCTTTTTAATTGTTGTTCCTCTAGGCCTATAAGTCGTCTAATATCCCTCTATTACTAAAACAAGGAAATTCCTGGTGATGTTTTTTTCTTGAGGCATTGAGTGAAAGCGACTGTGGGAGGACAATGTTATGTGCTTTTTTTTTTGTGTGTGAAATATTGTACACTGATTATGTGCAGCTTGCCTGGGGACTCTATATTAGTTATTAGAGGGGTTTTTCAATAGTTCAGGGACAAGAAACCAAAGCCACTGGACAGTTTTTCAAGAGATTCTTAAATCAATATAGAAAGCTTTGACCAGGATAATTGATTGTGACAAAAAAGATGAGCTGCCGAAGGTAATTTGATTATGTAGGTTTTATTTCTTATACTGTATATTAAGGAGAACAGTGCATCTATATGTTGACCCAGAACAAGAAACTTATCATCATAAAGAGACACATAACACCTTTAACTGTTAGAAAAACTATAATATCATATCAAGAGATAGCAGGTGTGAGGGTAATGGGACTGATAACAGATTGAAATGTAAAGGAAACGTAGAGTCACAGCTCATTTCTCCACTCAACATGCATACAGCATGCAAATCCAGTCATTCCCTTTGTGCAGAGTAATATTCTGCACTATCACATTTGAAAGGAAGATGTACTGCTCGCAAAAGTGCAGACCCAAGAATTTAAATTTGGGATTAAATAGAGGCAGTTCAAAGCAGATAATTTCCCCTTTTCATTCCCTCCACTGCAGAATGCATAACGAGAAGGGGAATGTGCAAGTCGCTTTTGGTGAGACTCAACAAGAGCTCCTCAATCGACAGAGAATATTTCCGAGCCTAATCACATTTCTGGTTGTCAAGCCGCAGCAGCCGTCTCCATCAAACCCCATTCGCTGAGGAGAAACTGAGGAATTTAATGGAAATTAACCAGCGCTTTTTTTATTTTTTAAATTCCCACTCAAAGGCTGATTAAACACATCACAGCTGAAAGATTTCAGGGTGTTTTTCTGTGGCTCAAACTCTCAAAGTCTGTGCTTACCTCCAAGTTCAAAATGTGAACTCACTGAAGCTTTAAAAAGAACTTCAAACACCAGTCCTACTTTTAATACCTGTCAGAAATCATTCCAGAGCGACAGCAGCAGAAAATAGGGATTAGCGGGCTTAATGCTCTGTCTTAAAAATCAAATTCCCTCCTTTAAAATGCTGCACAAACTGGAGTCGGTTGAACTTTTCTCGAAAATGTCTGTCAGCAGAGGATTGGCAAAGTGGTGTGAGAGGAAAATAGAAAAAATCTTTGAGAAAGCCATAAAAATATAATAAAATGTTGGAGGCAAAATTGAATGTAATATGTGTGTGCTGTTTCCCCTGCAGCCAGAGGGATAGCTGGGAGGATCTCTGAGGTCATAGTCCTCTCTCTGGGTCTTTGTAGCAAGCGCCAACTCCAAACTGACTGACTGGGTGAGATAAGGCGCTCAAAATCCCTACCATTCATTTGATCTATGGCTATTGGTATTCTAAGTCTGTTTCTCATTTCAACTTTTGGAAAAGGAAAGAAGGTGCGCCACTTTAATGTGGTGCTCTCTCCGTATCTGACATCAACCTCAGGCACAAGAAAGAGAAATGAACTGACTGACAGCGCTGTGTGGACAGAGATGGCGGGGGGGAGGGTGTCTCGCTGTGGATGGAGACATTCAAAATAAACGTCTCTCTTATACAGCTTTATCATGGCGACAACATCTAACCATTTCTTCTACAAAGCCTTGGAATGTCACTCGGTGATCTGTGAGCTGTATGCTGAGCATTTGTTTGCCACATCACACTTTGCGCCAGACTAAGCTTTGCTGAGTGTAATATAATTTGCACTAATGAAGAGTAGTTTCACCATCTCATAAAATACAGAAAAACCCACCGAGACCGTTCAGATTGATAACAGTTTGTTAGTAAGATTGCTAATTTACATTCTTGGTCCTTGAGAACGATAGTTGTGTTGCTAATGGAAGACGAAGGAGAGCAAAGGGAAATAATCAAATGCTAATTTTCACACAAGGCACCGAGGGACATAACTGATACAGCCCTGATGCAATTGGCTTTAGAAATTAATTCCCTGCAAAGCTGTCTTGTTTTATATTATTTCTAAGTGGTGCATTGAAACACATTTATCAACAGCAAATAAAAAAAAAAGTGGGACTGAGGGAGTTAGTTAGTGGTGGAAAAGTGTGTTTGACAGAGAACAGACACTGAAGTTAGACTGAGACTGAGCAAGATGTCAGTATCACATGGACTTATCAGACACCAAAACTACAGTCACTGTGGTGAAAGATTTATCAGACAAGAACACAACTTCTTAGATATAACATGAACACTGCTTGAGTTTTTATATAATCGTCTGTCTAGAACTCAGGAGGACGGATATTTTACAAAAGAAGTGTGGCTCTTAAAGGTACAGTGTGTGGGAAATAGTGGCATCTAGTGGTGAGGTTGCAGATTGCAACCAACCAGGGTCCGGAATCAACATCCGCCATCACCAAATGCAGGTAGATTTTCCGTTTGACCAGTAAATCTAAGAGGCTACGCTGGCGGGTATATGCTTGCACCAGAATAGTCACATCAGATTCAAAGGATGTAGAGCGGGTTGTTCAATAATCCGAAGAATAGCAGTTCGATCCCCGGCTCCTCCAGTCCGCATGTCGAAGTATCCTTGAGAAAGACACTGAACCCCAAATTGCTCCTGATGGCTGTGTGTGTTAAAAACATATTTGCAGGTGGTACCATGTATGGTAGCCTGTGAATGGGTGAATCTGACTGGTAGTGTCGGATGACTAGAAAGGCGCTATACGCCAAAAGATGCCCATCCCACATGAGCTTCCATGACACCAAATAACATAAACAAGAGCAACATTGTGCCCTCATACGCAGTTGGTAAGCATAACTGAAACACTTTGTCTTGTAAACAAAAAAACAAGAAAAAAACTCAGCAAAGAGTCATTACCACATTTTGGTGTCATTAACAGGCGCTGCTCTGCTGCTTCTCTACTGTCTGTGGGAGCAGAGTGGCCGTCACAGACACACATGGACAAACATGGACACACACTATCAGATCTGTCTTTACACTTGTCTAAATAGTGTGTATACAGTGAAAAATGACCATCTTGAGCCCTCCTGGTTCCACGGCGCTGTTTACCATACAGAACATCAACTGATCAGCTAAACTACAAATTGCCGCCGGTCTGGAAAGAAGAGGTCAATTGCAGTAGAGAGTGAGGAGCCTGATGAGGAGGCTTCAGTTGATTAAAATGATTAAGCATTTCATTGGTTCATGAAACTTTAAAATTTACTTTTATATTTGATCTTTAAGGACCTCTTTTGCAATCTGTTGATCAACATATTAAAAATAATTTTGCTTCAAATTTTGCTCTAGCCTCCTAATCTCAATAAAATGTACTAAAACTGATTATATGTGGCACAAAAAGGCAGTTAATTATTCTGATGGGTAAAAAATATGTTTGACATTCTCACTCCGAAATCGTCACATATTGACATTTGGTCATGGACTTTCAACGTCCACATACGACATGAAAGGTATCCCGGGTGCGGTGGATGTTGACGTTCTGGGACGCTGTGTCAAGTTATCCCTGGGAAATTCACCGTTTACATACAGTCTCTTTCAAAATAAATGCGCTACGTTAGTACAACACTGCGAATTGACATTTTTCTTCCTTCAACAAAAAAAGCACATGGTTGGGTTTAGGAAAAAAAACAGGGTTTGGCTTTATAATCTTGCCGGACACGAACACTGCTCTCCCGAGTGAAGGCTGGTGTTTGTTGGACCCATCCACCACCCATCCAACTCGTACTTTTGCTGTTCTTGTCCCGCTGCGTTTCCCCCCACTGAGTGCAGTTAAACTATAATGGCGACTGGCTGCGTATCATGCCATTGTTAAAGGAGGGCTTTTTTTCATCAGTGTCTGGCGCTGAAGTCACTGCACAAGCGCCGGATTTAGACAACTTCCAAGTGAGACTGAGTTGGCTTGACTGGTGGATCGTTTCATCTACCAGTCCCTTTGGTCTGTGAGTCAAAAAGTTAATTTTGAATGCTGCAACCAATTGAAATTAAAACATGGCAGACTTCGTGGAAGAGGACCCGCTTTGGATGTGGATATAAACAGCTGATTGTAAGGTAACAAAAACAGGATTCTTAATTTCAGGTGATTATATGCTGTTGAAACACCATCATGAATATCATATTCCATTTCTGCCAATATAAGCCTCAAAATCTTACATACCGGACCTTTAAATTATAATATCATAGGGGAGACCAGTAAACCTTTTTTACAGCTGATGCTAATGTACCTGAGTGCAGCTGTGAGCGCAAAGACAGTATGTTCGTAATTTTGGTCTCTAGCAAAAATAAAAGAATCCAGGGTTTTACATGCAAAATAACAACAGTAATAACAATGAGCCACAAGTCTGTTCAAAAATCAAATCCTGTCACATCTATGCCTGACTATATGTTGTACTTTACGCTTAAATCTAACATAGGTTGACATTATGCAAGTGAAAAAGATGGACTTTCTTAACAGATCTGTGAATAACGTTCCGCACAGAGAAAAGTAAACTTCAGCTGAAAAATATCTCCACATTTCTGCAGGTCAGCAAAAGCATCTCATTAGTTTGCGTGTAACAACAGCACTTTAGCACTTGATGCTCCCCCTTAAAGGCACTGACTGAGTCACAGACGCTCAGATTAAGATTCCTCCCAGAGATGAGTCCGTCTGCCCAACATTTGATTGATCTAAGCGTCCAGAGTGCGCCGTGAGCAGAGCTTCTTTTGTCTTTCACTTTATCGGCTCTCTCAAGGTCATAAAAAATTCATGTGCTGTGGCTTCCAGTGTTTTTTAATTTACTTTAAGTAGAGCATTGCAGAGAGAGAGACACCAAGAGAGGAACACTGGTGTGTTGATTTTATAAATATTTTCTCAGCCCCCTGAAGAAAGTTCTGCTTAACCAGAGAACAAAGTGAAATAAAGCTGGCTGATGAGTGAGGAAAACAAGCTCTTTAAAAGAAGTATCCAAGAAGCAATCTCAGTTTTCTTTTTCTAAAAGCAAATCTACTCCCACGCCTTGTACTCTTACTTTAAATTAATACAAACTCACTAGTTGTCTCGTTGACTCTATACCCCAGCATCCCCAGTGCAGCTAACCATACCACAGATTTAGAGATAAGAGTTTTAATGATGCAATGTGATGTCATAGTTTGTGAAAATTATGATAAATCTTGGTTAACTGGTGAAACAGCTCAGCTCATTTGACATCACAGCCATTTATATCAAGGCAAAATCAACAACAGCAGTGTGACAAAGCTGTCAGCCCAGCTAATGTGAATATGATTTCTTGCCTTTCTTAAAACACATGAAAACTTCCCCCAGAAAACAGCTTCTGTTATGTATTACTTTAATACTTCTGTGGCAATTACCATAAAGCTGCTCATTTTTAAAGAGGTTATAGAACTGCTGAAGCAGGCAGCTCCTCCTGACAGCCAAATGAAAGCTCAGCTTTTTCAGTTGCAATCCATCACTAAGCTAAAGCGTGCTCTGACAAATTTGAGTCTGTGCACTTTTCACTGGATGCATATGTTGAATCATCCACAGTTTCACCGAAAGGCAACCTGTCGTGATTTGTTTTTAAGAGCTAATCCAGAGTCATGTGTCATCTTTCCAACAGCGCTATCTTAGAATATATAATAATCCCAGAAACTGAGAAGTGAGTGGGGGGTCCTGCCTATAAAACAGCTGCAGTCCTGCTGATAATCTCAAGGTGATACTTTGGTAATCGAGGTGGGTGGTGCAGCTGGTCGTTGGGGGGAAACTACAGCCCATGGCTCACTGTCACCAGGCCCCACCTTCCCTCACACACCAGTCGATACACACCTGGATGATTAACTGCATTTTCATGGTATACAGAGCCAAAGACACAGCTACCTGAATCAGTCATGTGTATGCAAGTAAGTTTTTCCTTTAGTGCTTTTCTTTTGCAGCAGCAGGAGAAGAGCATGGATGAGCTTTTCGTTCCCAGTTTAAAGCGAAACTGCACCAATTTTACAAATCAAAGCCTGTGTGCAGGTCATGGGGAGTAGCTAGTATTTAAAAAAAGTAGTTTAAGCCTTTTGTGGCTCCAGAGGGAGCTGCATAAAGTCTAATGAATTGCCTCAAATGGTGTCATTTGAATCTGTCAGTTGGAACAAGCCCCCAGGAACAGTGCTGGGCTTCGAAGTGGGCTCAGACTGGCCATCGCGCAATTCTGGCAAATGCTAAATGGGCGGGCCTACCTTGTGAGCTGCAGGGCCACCGCCAGCAATGTTGGAAAAAAAACCTGTAGGGGAAAAAAACTAAAAAACTGCTGGCTGCGACCCACTACATGACGGAACAGTCAATCTGATTAGGGGTTACAGGGCCCCAGATGGTCTATAGACTACCTATATTGTAAGATAGGTGCAGTGTTACTGGCCAACCTCCCCATCCTCTTCCCCTCAAGTGGATCGGTCCATCATGTAATGTCAGATGTCGAGCAGATTAGAAACAAACAAACTAGAGCTAAGAACTAGGGTGGTTAGGTGGTAGCAATGGGGCTGGTCCAAAGGAAAACTGCCAGAACAGAATGCTGTTCGCAGCCTGACCCTGTTTTGAAGCCAATTTTACATAGCGGCCATGAAATTACAACTTCTTGGTCCGTGACATGATGCCACGGGGCCCAAAAATACTTTTTTTCCCATAGAGTTAGGGTGCTTTCACACCTGCCCTGTTTAGTTCGGTTGAATCGAACTCAAGTTTGTTTAAACTTGTAAGTGCGGTTCGTTTGGGCAGGTGTGAACACAGCAATCGCACTCGGATGTGCATAAAAACAACTGGACTGAGACCTTCTTGAAGAGGTGGTCTCAGTCCTGTTACAAACTCTGGTGCAGTTTGTTTGTGGTGAGAACGTGTTCTGACCTCAATCCGAACCAACTGCAGTCACATGACACATTGTTTGGGTTAAACATGAGCATGTTACAGTCCTGGAGGATTATTAATGTGCACCTCCTCCTGTACTGCCTTAATATGCACATTCAGCACATCCAATGCATCAAAACATTGTTTTCTAGTTGGAGCCGCGCCTCGTTTTCAAACTGCATGGTTTGACTAAAATGAACAATGACAGCAATATAGTCCACGATGAGCAGCGCTAAAATCAACCTGCGTAGTTGTCCCTCCATTGTGACATTAGAAAGTGTCACATTTATCTTGCAAGTGTACTCTTCTTCAACGTTTTGTTTACTTCCTGGATTTTTCCTGCATGGAGATTCTGACCAATCAAGAGCAGCTTTCTCACACAAGGCATTTGATCTGGTCCGCTTGTAAATGCCGCCGTGAGAACACGAACCAACTCTAGGCAATTATGCAACTTTATCACAAAATAGTCCCTGATTCAAACCAAAGCAAGACAACTCTAGGTCTGAAAGCACACTTACATTGTAAAAGAGAAATCTGTAAGTCAGTGACTACATTTTCTTTAGCACTTCGACTGCTACAAAATGTTTTATTACATTATCAGAATTTGATCCCTTCTGTCAAGTAAAATTTCAAAATAACTGTTATCACCATTCAAGTTAGCCGAGGGCTAAACCTGAAATTAGCCAGGCACCCTGCGGAAGTCTCTAATGTGCTTACTCTATGGGGCTCCACGTCCATGCTGCATTGCGTTCTCTTTACACATCCATGGTAAGGACTGAAGATGACAAGTTTTAATCTTCTTTTTTAAACTGCCCATCATGGACTGCACTTGTATAGCACTTTTCTCGTCTTCAGACCACTCAAAGTGCTTTTACACTATGAGCCACATTCACACACACATTTACACACTGTTGGCTGAGGCTACCACACATGGTACCACCTGCTACTCAGTAACCTATCACTCACACTCACACACCAATGGAACAGCCATCGGGAGCAATTTGGGGTTCAGTATCTTGCCCAAGGATGCTTCGACCTGTGGACTGGAGGACTTGGAGGACTCTTCTGATTAGTGGACGACCCACTCTACCTCTGAGCCACAGCCGCCCCTCATGAGTCCAACAATTTTACTGGAGTGCTAAATTGGTGCACTTCGAGCAATTAGCAAATAGCAGGCATTAAGCCAGTCTGTCTAAAAGCAATAAGTCAGTATTCTGGGAAAAACACTTATTTACTTTCTTGCAAAGAGTTAGCTTATAAGTTTACTTTCATATTTGTTTAGACTTTATCTATGGTTACATTTAACAGCGGGCTGCCTTAGCTCACCATAGAGACTGGAAGCAGGGGGAAGCAGCTAGCCTGGCTTTGTCCAAACAGCCTGCTGAACAGCACTTCCAAAGCTCATAAACTGGCTTTATATCTCTCAGTGTAATTTCTTATTCTATGCTAAGATAACCCACTGCCAGCTCTATAGACATATTTAATGAGCAAAACAAGAATGGTATTGATTTCTCTTTAAAGTCTTTGCAAACTCACACTGTGAGTGGCTGCTAATTGTTTGTTCAGGCCCAAACAATAAAGACAGTTGATTACTTTATCATTACATTTTTTTCTTCTTGTCAGCAGTACCAATTTTCCAGCAATGAGAAAACAGTAAGTGCTCACATATTTCTCCGCCAACGGAAGCCTGTGTCTCTACCTCCTACAGGTGAGATGTTAAAAGTCAGCAAGAGGTAAGGATGAGTCCGGGTACACTGAGAGAGAATAGGAGAGTGGAGCTGTACTGTGTGGGCAAATCAGAGCTGCCATTGTTACAGCTGTGCAGACAGTGAGGAAGAAATATTAAAGAATTTAAATAGAAATGGTTTCAGGAGAGAATAAGCTTTTCAGACAGCTGACAATGAAATCTGCTGTTCCTATATTGTGCTCATCTTCAGTGCACTGCAGCTTCCCCATGACTCAAATACAACCCATTACATTTGTTTACTGTTAAATTCATGAAAATGGGATTTTTTTTTTTTTTACAATTGCCAGAGAGAATTACTTTGGAGGACCATGAAAGAGCTTGATGATAACAAAGCACTGCCTGCTAAAAAGAAAGCAATACATTGCATTCGCTGCGGTATCTCCCCATGAAAAGGTCTGAGATGGGCGAAAAGTAAAACAATATAAACTCTGTGAATCCCGGCTGTTAAGTTTGACCAATATGCATTTTTCCCTCATAAACTGCCTTTCCTCGTAAAACTAAGCGAGCAGATCATTCTCCTACAAGTGCAGAGTGGGAACAGATGAGAACAAGTGCAAGAGGAGAGAGCAGCTTTATGAAGCTTCTTATGGGATAATGGAAATTATGCAAATCAGGCCCCGACGTTAAAAACATTAACACAGGGAGAAGTTATGAAAATTACAAAAGTTCTTGATACCAGATAAATTATAGTTTCATTTATCTCCACAGTTTTTACCGCAGTGATTTTTCAGAAGGAGCTCAACTGAAACTTTCCTCTGTCAGGAGACTGAGGACACGGCGCTTCTCTCTGAGAGGAACAAGTGGTTGCCTTCATGAATGTCAATCATGTTACTTTGGCTGCTGCTGCTGTGCTAAGACTTTGACAAAGGAATAGTTATTTAGTGAAGGCCATTACAGTGGAGACTGAAAATGCAGCTGTACTACTGTAAGATGAGATTTGTGTTTGGGAAGATGTATTTTATAGATCATCTCATGTTATCTATTAGTTTACTGAAGAAAGAAGAAGATATACTTTATTAATCCCTGAGGGGAAATTAAATTTTTTCACTCCTTTGTCATATACACACAGGCCTGAAATACACACACATGTACAACAGGACCTTTACATGCATTACATGGAGAGTGAGAGGGTTGCCCTGGAGCATTTGGTGGCTCAGTGCCTTGCTCGAGGGCACCTCAGCAGTGCCCAGGAGGTGAACTGACACCTCTCCAGCTACCAGTCCATGCTCCATACTTGGTCCAGACAGAGGTTTAAGCCTGCGACCCTCCAGTTCCCAACCCAAGCCCCTATGGACTGTGCTACTGCTACTTTACTGAGACCCTGTGTTCTCATATGAGGACATCACATTTTGGGTTTACTTGACCTTGTACTTCATTCTACTTAACTCAGACCTGTTGTCCTCATTCGTGGACACTTTTGTGCCATCTAGTGGTAGTAAGAGCACAATACACAAATCCATGTAAAAACAAGATGGCAGCCATCTCTGCCAAGTCAGTCTACAGCTGATCCCGACACAAAAGTGGACAAGGTCCAAAACCTGATCACATTTTATGGTTGAAACTTGTTTGTTTATGATTAATAATGATTGTAGTTTGATATGGCAACACATTTGACCAATTTTAGCAACAGCAACCAGCTAAGACACTGTTAATAACGAAGTACTCATTTGAAGACATTGGGACTTAATTATCGTCTCGTTTGAAGACATTGGGACTTTATTATCGTCACGTTTGAGGACCTAATTATTGTCTCATTTGAAGACATTGGGACTTTATTATCATCTCGTTTAGACATTGGGACTTTATTGTCGTCACGTTTGAGGACCTAATTATTGTCTCATTTGAAGACATTGGGACATTATTATCATCTCGTTTAGACATTGGGACTTAATTATCGTCTCGTTTGAAGACACTGGGACTTTATTATTGTCTCATTTGAAGACATTGGGACTTTATTATCATCTTGTTCACACATTGGGACTTAATTATTGTCTTGTTTGAAGACATTGGGACTTTATTATTGTCACGTTTGAGGACCTAATTATTGTCTCATTTGAAGATATTGGGACTTTATTATCATCTCGTTCAGACATTGGGACTTTATTATCGTCTCATTTGAAGATATTGGGACTTTATTATCATCTCGTTCAGACATTGGGACTTAATTATCGTCTCATTTGAAGATATTGGGACTTTATTATC